>NW_010294694.1:33857-49141 GCF_000700745.2 Antrostomus carolinensis
GATAAAGGGGAAAATGGTAAGAAGCACAAAGTATGCAAAAGGCTGTTTGAAAGTTAATACAATTACAGGAAGAAAAGTTTGGTTAGACATCCGAAATCCCCTTTAGCGAGAACAGAGAACTGTTGCCTCTTGTAAGGTTTGAAGTTTCCATGCACACAAAAAGTTTTAATACGTTTCTGTCAAGGATGCCACATGTTCTTCTAATCCCATTCTGAGTAAAAGGGACCTCTTAAAGCCCTCTCAATCTATTTTTCCATAATAGGTTTAGTGATGCTCTGAAAATGACACACACAGACGGCACATGAAAACAAGATGCAGTTGAATGATGACTTTCAGAAATGGGTTTAAACTTACATGTGAAAATACACCAGAATCAGGCAAAATAAAAAGGTATAAGAATCTCCAATATCTCTACTCTAAGGAAAAGCTGAAAAGTGTGATCACGCTCTCTGATTTTGGAACTCTCTCCCCTGTTTGGGGTGATTCTACAGAAGCAGGATTCAAAGCTAGAGGAGAGCCTGTCATTATATTGCCTCTTCACCAGGAAGCTAAAGCCCAGGGACACAGCTCCTGTTGTCTGTAGAGCAGGATGAGAGGATGGATTCCAGCCAACAGAAGCAACAGTGGGAAATCTTTCACTACATTTCTACCATTTCTACAAAAATTAATGATGTTATAGCACAGGAATGCTTTGTCAGTGAACAAATCAGGGACATGCTAATAAGTGACAGCATCTGTTTGTACACAGATATCTCAGTAATCAGTAATGATGTGAAAGCAAGTACAGAAAAGTTCATGACAGTTAAAAGGGAGTTTGTTGAAATATGATAATTTTTTAAATAGTGGATGAGTCTGGCAGAGACTTTTTGAGCAGGATTTCAGCCAACATCTGAAAAAGTGCATATCAAGCAGCCTTGGGCTTTTAATTTAATTTATATTAACCAGCCTACTTGGAGTTTTCAAATTGATTCAGCACTGCTGTTTGAAAATTCTGTGACAGAAGCAATGCATATTAAAGTAGTTAAAGTTCTCCTTTCAGCATGCCTAATTAACTGTATTTTTGTGAGAGGCAGTAGCAAAATATTGGAATTTATATATATGCATTCTGGATACTAGAGAGCCAATTTTAGAGAAAAAATAGCTGTGACTGAGTAAAATTCATGATTTGGCCATGATGACTTTGGGTATCTTCTTTTTTCATGATAGTATATTCAAGTCTTCTTTTTCAAGAATGTCAATAAAATGATAAAAATATATCAGTTCCCATAAATATGTGTGGTCATGTTTGTGCTTAAATAAAAATGATTCCATGATAGTCTTTAAAATACTGAGAAGATTCAGAAACATCAAATCAGTGATACTATCAGAAAAATTCAGGTTGTAGATAACTGCTGAATGGTGAATATAGAAAATAATATCAACAAATATTATGTATGAGATTATGTTGCTTGAGTATTTTGGAAAAATAAACATATTTATAACAATCTGAAAATTACCTACATAGAAGAGGAGATAAACATTCAGAATAACATGGTTGCTGTGAATAATTTATCCAGTTTCAATATTTACTCTTACATAACTAGAACTGAATTACTTATATCTACGCAACCATAACAGTCAGAGTATTTCAATTCTATTTCCTGCCACAGTTTTCTGTATGACCTTGAGCAAGTTATACAGCTTTTTTTTGTTCATCAGTCCTGCCCTCTGAAAAACAGAAATGAAGGAACTGACAGAATTATGAGGATGAAAAGCTTCTGATGCCTACAAGAAATGTTATATCAGCAGGGGCACAAACTTGTACAGAGTCTTTTAGAGAGATACTGAACAGTGTAGGAACTTGTAGCATGTTGCTGCTATTTATATCTAGATAAGCAGGATAGTGCTGAACCATCATCCAGTGGTTTTGAAACCATGCCCCAAACTGTGCCTCAAGGTGGGAGTGTAACAGCGAATTTGGCCTCAAGGCCTGTACTAGGTGGTAGGGCCAACCTTGATGTCCAGAGGGTAGATACTACTATGGTAAACATAAGGGCGATACTGTATTGTATTTATTCATGTAATAAGGTAATAATTAGGTAGTTACAATTTTATTCAAAGCAGTTAGTACATTTGTTTCATCAGATTAAGTTTAAATAAATATCCTATCCTATCTCATTGTTCCAACCTTGTATCTTCCCTTTCATTTCAGCCTTCATTTTAACCTGTTGTGACTATGCAGTTTCTTAAGGAAAAGACATGATAAGAATGAAATCCTTCAGGCTTTCATATTAACCTACAGAAAAGTTCACTTTTAAGAGAAACAAAATGCATCCAAAAAGCAAGAAGAAAGGATCAGAATGCCCATAAGCTGCAAATAAATGTAGGCCTACTTAAAACAGCATTATCAAAAAGAGTTAAACAGGCACACTTTCCACTTTGTCTGTTCCTGCACACATCACTTGGGCTGCAAGGAAAGCAGTAATGTGACAGATCATTTATATTAACATAATGCACCTGCCAAATTATTTATACACCATCAGCATCAGTCTAGACAAAACACACTCTGGGAACTTCATCAATAGAGAAGAAAGGCTTCGCTGGGCAGAAGACATGTTAAAATAACACAGGATTTTGATCTCAGATATACTATTGTAAATACAGAATGATGCCATTGAAGCCTGTAGATTTAGTTTGGATTCACACTAGCACATAGGATTGACAGGAGAAAAAACATAAAATTGCAGCACAAAGTGATAAGTCACTTTAAGAAAACTGGAAAGAGAAATACAAGTTAGTGTTAGATCGATCTATTCTGTGTGTTTCTCCTGGAACAGCCAAGCTTCTCTAGCATGCTTTTTTGACTGTAATTAGTGATTTTCTCATCTCTAAGTGCTCATTAACTTCAAATTACTGACTATTCCCAAAGTTAGAAAACCTAAATAAAATCTACAGTTTAAAACAGCATGTTTTCACAAGTACTAAAGAAATAGAAATATTTTGGTAAACATTAATTGTTTCCACTTATATTTAGATAGTTTGGTTATTAAACAGCTTTTATATCATATGCCCTTCTTTAGAGGGGATTCCCACAGCCAAATGTCAATCATTATTAGTAACGGACTTTAGAACTGCTCCATACAAGGTCCTTCAAAATTTATATCTTAATCTCAACATTTTGAAATTTAGTGTGCTCATATTTGGTTCCTTAAAGAGAGAGGTTTTCAGTGTTGACACAAAAAGGGATTTTGGGGAAGCAGTATGTTTTATTCAGTATAGAACATTTAATTTACTGTGCGTTTGATCTAAAGGTCATTAAAATTTATTGGATATTTTTCTGCTGATTGCACCAACTTCAGATGAGGCCCTCTGTTATTGTATCTTGGCCATCATTACCCTATTACTTATAATTTCATAAAGATCACAGGTTAAGGTATGATCCAGATTCTTCACACTTAAATCAATCTGCACATCTGATTGATAGCCAGCATTATTCTTTTAGCTTCCTTACTTTGAATTGTGTTGTATGAAAGTGTATATGTATCTTCAAAACAGAAGGAACACTTAAAATTACTCACTATACCAAAACAATTAATCAGTAATTAATTAACAAATTCAAGCATAAAAAATGTCTGAGCAGTACACATATTTCAAGGGAAATATTTAATAGTAATCTACCTACCTGAATCAAAGGAAAGCCTGTCCTTCGTGCTAATAAGCTTTGCCTTGCACCCATTTTAGTCTTCAAAGGGGACCTGTGGTTTCTGATTCTTTGTGTGACATAACTGAAATATTCTGATCAACCAGTCTACAACACATCCATTAAGTTTTCTTAAGACACAGAACTGCGTAAGATATCACTAACCAGAGAGTTTTTTATCATTATTGTTTTTAACCAGAGAGAGCAGTATACTAAAAAAAAATCCAAGTTGTGTTGTGAAAAAGAACAAGAAACAACATACACTCCAAAGGACTTGGTAAACTGTAAACTCTTGCTCATTTTGTGATCAAAATGAAGTTGGGACTACAAGATCCAAGGGTCAGTCAGTAGAGACTGAATGAGGACATCATAAGGTACATCATAAGGCAGAGGCAGGGGAAGAGCAATAGAGTTTGCACTTAACCAAGCCAGAAGAGGAAGAATGGAACTGAATAAATGTAGAAGATATTAATGAGAATGTAATTTGGAAAACAAACAAACAAACAAACAAAAATTTTAAAAAATGGATGCTTAAGTGAGGCAACCAATGAACACCTTCTGGAGTGGATAGGTGACACCTGAAAGGTCCTGCAAGGCATCAAACCACCGAGTCTGCAGATTTGTACATGGAGTGGATCCACAGAGCTGATGGGCCAGGTCTACAAGAATTCCCTGCTGCCCTCAACTCCATGCAGAGCCATGACAGTGTATGGTGAAGCTAATCCTGCTTTCATGCCCACTGCATCCTAATTTTCTCTTAAAGAGGATGAATGATCATCAACATACTTTTGAAAATATACCTGAGGAAAAAGAGTGATTATCTTTAGCATTTGATACTGCCCTCATTGTTACTAACAATTACATTTGTGTGTCGTGATAAGAATTTACACTCTAAAATTTTCCTGCTTCCCTTGATTCTTTTCTTTTGCTTCATGCTCAACTTCTCTGATGTTTCCACAAAGCAAAGACACTTGTAGTTTGAACTGTGGCTGCTTAAAAAATTGGATGTTCTTGCACAGAAGATATCTTTGCATATTTGTAGACCTATTCCTATAGAGTTGTTTTAATCTAAATAAGACACAGTTAACACTTTCTAGGATAGTCAGAACTGAATAATTCTATCAGTTACAGGAAAGAGCTCAGATATTTTTCTGACTTTTATATACTTTATGGAAAAAAATTACCAGGTTAGACAGATCAGTAGGTTTTCAGTTCTTATTCAGCTCTGAAATCTGCAACTATTTTACACCTCAAGAAGGACTAGAATCAACAGAAGGTTGTCTCTGTTTTCCAGTTATCTAATAAAAGGTATTAATTCTACAACCTTGACCTGCCTTTGACCCTAAACCACTACTTCCTTAGTAAAGCATTTTTTCATTCAGAAATAATTAATTCATTCACTCATTCCTTCATTCAGTTATTTCATTCAGAATTTTGGAAGAGTGTTTTAGGTAAAAAACTCGGTATCTCATGTCCCTGCCTCGCAAGGAACAGACATCAGGCAGAGGGGAAGGTGTCTACTATGTTTCACAGCTCGTAACCCACAAAGTTCTCCAGGTTGTAGTCCCTTTATCTGTGTTTGTAATGACAGTAGCCATATGCATTTGTGTTCCCAATGTGGACTTAACATAGCATCTTGAGCAGACATACCTATATTCGAGGGGTTGAATATATGTTTTATTTCCAATAGTAATAGTCATTGATAAAGAATGGGTCAAGTTTGAGTTTTAAAAGTTACTCCTTTAAGAGGGAATTTATATATTTATTTTCCACTAAAACTGCCAACCATTATGTTTATTTGATATGCATTATTTTGCTTTCAGTAATACTAGAAGAAATTCTGATATTAGGATTTTTTGAAAATCACAGATTTCTGTTGTCATGTTACTACTTATTTTCCTGTCTAGAACTGACCCTTGTGATATGAAAGTATGAAAACTGCAGGAAAATTATTTTCTTTATCTGTATCTGGAGAAATGTTAATAAACTAATTAGCTTCATTGGGTCATTATTATTATTAAATAGGGGGAAAAAAAACCCTGCATTCAGAGTAGCTCATCTATACGGGATATTAGTTTTGAGTTAGACTTTGGGTTTGTCATGGTGGTTTTTTACTCATATGACAGTCTCTTGAACTGATATTACGCCTTTCAAAATAAGTCATCATAAGTCATTACATAAATTTCACTAAAAGAATAGTAATCAAATAGTTTTTCCTAATACAAAAATATTATTGGTGAGGTGGAAGGCTGAAATAATCTATTTGATGAATGGTTTAACATCTAAGTCATCTTCTTTTTTGTATTCCTAGTACAACAGTACCCTCAATGAGTTCTAATTAAAATGTTACCGTGGTTTGATGAAATACTACTTGCTGAAATGAAATGCAGATCAGCATGTTGGTTAATTTCTAATCATTTACCCTATAATAGTAAAATACAGTTTGCAGTCTCTTCACTTGCTAATCATGAGGGTGTCATTATGCAGTCTCTGCTGTCTACCTCCGGAAATAATCAGTGTAAAAATTGCTTGAAATTTAACTATAAATAGTTGTCCAAAGAAGAGTTCCAATCTGCTACGCTAAATTTAATTAAGTGCATATTCAGCTTTTGCTTTTTTTTTTTTTCTCCCTCTGATTAAGTTCTTGTTGCAGGTTGGGAACAGTTTAAATATATTTCAATATAAAATTAAAGAATTTAGCTTAGTGTAAATGTGTGGGTGTCTATATGTGCGCCAGTTATATGAGAAAAGGAAATTGCAATAACATCTCAGTTCCCTAGATACTAGTAAGGATATTCAGAAAATAGCCTGTACAGGAGGCATTAGTAATGATGCTCTACATATTGAGATGAGTGAAACTAGAAAACTAATTTAAAATAACCTAAACACCACACTAAAGAAACGTTTTCTGCTTACCTATAGCAAATCAGAGTGATGGAAAGAATGATCAGTGTATGGAAATTCAGTGGCAAAATCAGAGGAAATGCCCAAAGAGATACAGCTGTTCTGATCACTAAATTTTCCATTTTAAAATCCCTTTCAGTTTCTTGCAACATCAAAATAGTTTCTTTCTCTTTTGGCAGATTTTCTTAGCAGCATCTCTGCATGACTGTTCTTGGGCTAGTAAAAGTGCCTTTCAAGCACCTAATGATTTACTTCTTTCTTAACATGCATGAAAGTACAAAGGAGCAATAAAAATAAGTGGATTTAACATGCTTTTTTCTGTTACTGGCCCCTTTCTCTGTAGTAATACTTTCATATCTAAAAAGAGAGTTGGATGCTTCCAATAACGAAGACAAGTATAATTCTGGTTTCCACTAATAAGAGATCCATCTTGGGAGGTTCTCATGGTGAGGAATGATATTGTGAGGACAGTGACCACACACAGGATTTTAACACTCTTTTTACAAAGGCAAGTGCTAAATCTAAGCTTTTTTATGTAGTGTAAATAAATTGAAACTGTTTCTCCTTACATTTCTAGACCCTCTGTTCAGTCCAAAACCTGCCTTGCTTGCCAAATTTTAAATACCTGTCACTATGAAGTATGTTTTGAGCCCTTGGCTGATGCTTTTCCTTGAGTGAATAGATTTTTTTGTCTACTTAATAGATGCCAAACTGGAAATGTGTTAATAAATTTCTATTGCTGCCAACTTTCTCTGGTTCCTTTTGTTTTAGCAAAATTTGATCTCAGAGGAGATACATATCTATGCCTCCTTCGGGTCTCAATACTAATTAATATGGACTTTTTTAATTAAGCAGAAGGCAGGCTCTGCAAATATATAATGTATAAGTAGGTAGTATCAACCTCCTCCTTCCCATGACTTATTAGTACCACATAACATTTGCTAGATCACTATCTTCTCATTTGCAATACTGTTCAGCCTACCCTACTATCTGATTTGGAATGTTTTGTACTTGAAGCAATTACTTACTAAAACAACAAAAGAGAGTTGCTACTGAAACAGATAGGTACCAATATTAAGGCCACTATAATTCCCAGTACAAATAAATAAAACTTCTCAAGCAGGAGCAATGCAAGCCTGTCCTTCACCTGACTGAACTCAGTCTCACACAGAAGTAGTGTGTGGGTAACAGTATGAACAAGCCAGCTCACACAGAAGGTGAAGCTAGGCATGAACCTCACTCTTCATTTAACATTTTGGCTATCTGAGGAATAGAGGCATTATTAAGATCTCCTGACAGCCTGTGCTGTGTTAGCCTTGAAAATACATGAGTATACACTAGGATAAAAAGAATCCCTTACATTGTTAACACATTGTGTTTGGACATTTTTTTCTGAGAAAATTAAGTCCCTGAAATGGGATGAACAAGTTTAACAAAACAAAATTCAGTATTCCCTGTGCTGAAGGCAAGAGGATTTGCTAAAATAATTTGGGATGTAATTGATCTTAGTTGGAAGCTTTCAGCAAAAAATTCTAATAAGTACATGAATGACGTTAGGCTACTCCTGCTGTGTTAACTTCAGGTTAGTCTTAGATTGACTTCAATGCTCATGAGCCCCACAAGGTTTTTTTTTAACTCTTTCGTGAGCTGAGAGGAGAGAACAAAGCTGGAAGCAGGACTATGCTAATGCAAAGATTTCCAAAGTGGAACAAATGAAGTAATTTAAGTTGTGACTGAACTGCGGGAATCACAGTGATTCCCTTCTTGAAAAGAGCTCCACGTTTACTCTGGGCTTGTGGGCTAGGGGGAAGCCATGGCATGTTGCAGACAGGTTCCTGAGCTGCAGAACCACCAGACACCTCCCCTGTCATCTGTATAGAGCCTTAGAGAAATCACATAAGCGTGTGAAATACTGATTTTTGTCTCCTTGTCACAGAAAGGAAAGTATTCAGTTACAATTTGTGATCAGTAAGATGATACCACTCCATTCTGTAGCAGCCTCTATTGGATAATGTAAATAGTAAAATGAAGGCATGCTGGTGGGTGTTTTCTCTTACATTTAGATAAGCTGATTTTGTACCAGGTAAGTGGCTGTCTCTGAAGAGTGAGAAAGGAAAGAGTCCCATGACAAAAGTATTACTGTATAATACAGTGTAAGCAAAGTATTCTAAAGTACTTTAAAGAGGGGAGAAAAAAGGGAACATAAGGCTGGATATATTCAGAAAGATACAGGTAATATGTGAAGAATGAATATGAATAAGAAAAGGAAGATGGAATTTGGAAGCAGTACAGATGCAGGTAGGTGTTGCTGTGCCACAAGGACAGTGAAAGGAATGGATAGGTTAGCAGAAAACAGGAAGGTTTTGGCAAGATCCCAGAAGCCCAGAAGGAAGGAAGAAAAAGAAAGAAAAACAGTTCCAAATGGATGTGCAAGCAAAGGACTTTTCATTAGAGATGGAGGGGTGCAGAGTATTGAATATATTGGAAAAATAGAATGACTGGATGAATCATGGATTTGAAATATAAAATCCTACTACTTCAGGCAGCATGGTTCTACTTTGAAAAATGGCTATGTAAATGACATTTTCTGCCTCAACAAATCTACAAATAATGCTTGTTCTCTTTTAGATTTTCTTGTCTTTATTTTTTAAAAATCAGTATTTATTCTTTGTAACAAAATTGGGTGATATATATGCTAGGAAGAAGAAAACAAAAGCCAGACTTTCATTTTTATATTATATTGGCCTCCTGGTGTTACTAAGATTAAACTACATTTTGCTTTTAAGGAGTTCTGTCAGACACAGTTCATTAAGAGATGCAGATTTTGATACCTTTTTGTTTTCCCTTTGGAACTCTCATAAAAATACTTATTCACAGATTCACTCCTGAGCTTCTGAACATCCCTCTTCTTGGTTCTTCTGTGCTTCCTGGCACTGCTGCCTGGAGAGTGAGGAAACAATTCACAGACAGGCAGCAGCAGGTTCAGCCTTGTTACTGACATCTGTGCAAGCCATTACACACAGTACAAACCAAATAAAAAGCACTGCCAGTGTTACACAAATGGCTTTCAGTTTAAACTTGCAGTTTAAAAGCAATGGTTGATACCTAAAGTCAAAAACTTGCTTTTGAAGATGGACATGGTGAATAGGATATGGTCTAGTTGGAAACATTGAGCAATTCCTGACATTATTGATCATGCTCAAAATAAGCCCCTTAACTTGTCCACATCTCATATACTTTCAGTTTTGAGAATGCTCATCACTATTTATTTCTTACTTCATTTTGCAGCTTTTTGTTCTTTACAGCCGATTATATATTTACAGTTATTACTTAAATATATTAATGGAGAAGAATTAGCCAGGAGTTTAGTTGCTCAGCAGAGCTTCCTCCAATTATGAATAAATACAAACTCTGTTTCTAAGAGTACTTTGGTCATTTATCATCATTGCTGTGTTCTTATTTGATAATTCATATTCTTCTATTACTTTGCTCTCACAGGCTTTATTGTCAACATTAGTACAGAATATTTTTTCCCAGTTGAAACTTGAAAATAAGATATTAGAGTTCTGTTGTGCTGATCATCAATGATACCAGATTTATCAGATCCAGCATAAATGTCAAGGGATTATTTGGCAATATGCTGGGTTTTATTCATCCTAGTTTGTCTTTATTTATTTCCAGAATCATGTGATTCTAACATGGATGAGTGGATGTCCTTGCACTATACTATGGATATTTGCTCAGTCACTCCAACTGATCTGATTTGGGGTTTTACCATTTAAAAAAAAGTCTTCACTGATGTCAATAAAACTTATAAATGAGTTCAGAAAAATTTTATCTAATAGTCTGCAAATACATTTGTCTATGATCTGCATCCACACATTTTCCCAAGTGCTCAAGTCCTTCTAATCTTAGGATTCTCCAACATAGAACCAAGCACTAAAACTTAACTAAATTAAAGGTGCTGTAAATTCAGACCCAATTAAATGTATTAATAAGTATAACCAAGCATAAAAACCTAATGGTAGTTCAAGGAAAAATATGAAAGTGATTGAAGCGTTGATCTCAAAGGACTTATCTAAAAGTTAAAAAAAAAAAAGGGGGGGCAATTTCCTTTTCTTTAATTTCTCTTTTCTTCCAAAAAAGGCAGAAAACTTCAAAATATTTTCTGCTTTTGTGGAACTGCTCTTTAAAGCAAACATAAATAAAGAGGAATATAAAAACAAAGAAAACAAATCTCAACCATAAAAACCATTCAGTATCCAAAATTTAAACTAGAGAATATTAGAATTACTTCACAGACTAGTTTTGAATCTTCTCATTAGTTAAATGAAACAGAAAAATATTTTTTTCTGTTTTGAACCCTCTTTATACACTGTGTCACATTCTTAACCTCAGAATCTAGTTTGGTTTCTAATAAAGATTAATAGATTTTTTTTTGTAAGCAGAGGTGAAAAATAAGGCAAGTTGTATCAAATGATGCTTAGCAAATTGCAAAACTGATCAAGGACACACAGGACACAAGGATCCCATAATTTTCCTCTTATCTTTTGTATCAATCCTTGCTATGTAAGCAAAATCACTCATGCTGGAAGGATAAGCCTCTTTTGCAACTGTCTGATAACTTCAACAGATTTTAGTTATATAGAGTTGGTAGTTTTAGTTAAGCTGAAGAGCAACCCAGAGTTTCATAATAACAAATGCTCAAAATAAGGGGCGTAATTACTAAAGATATGAAGTATCTAAAATGTTTGTTATTATATCAGCAATATAAAATTCCTGTTTAAAACTGTCAAGTGAAAAATCTCTCTGTGGCTGACAGAAAATTATCCCAAGGTCAACATGTTACATAAGCAATTATGAAAAAGCTTATCTGAGACTAGGCAGCTCTTGCTGACTCCCCATTGTGCAACAATCTCAATTTACCTCTCAGCTAAAGTAATGTTCTGTTTTCACTTGAGTAAGGAATTCTGTACTAACCCTAAAAAGTTTTTTCAGTAAATGCACAATTAATTTGTTAATAAAATATTTTACATTAATACCACAGTTATCACCATACCTGCGGAAGGAAAGACAATTGACTGTTTTTTCTCAGCAGACACTGATAGAAAAGATGATCTAGCTAATATTTCCCTTTTTTCTTTCTGAAATAATTTCACATTTAGATTTGGACTTTTATAGATTTCTTCTTTATGATGAATGAAATATTAAGCTATATTTAAGCCTCAGCTTTTTTTCAAGATTCAGTTTCCATTATGTTTTCAGAAACTTATTGCTTCAGTTTCTCATGTTCAGACATTTAAATTTCATTGTATTGCTTTTGCTGCTTTCTTGGGTAAAGTGATGTTTAGTGAAAAGGAGCCAGCAGTCCTTAAGTGAATAATGAATCCTAGTATTTACATGGAAAGTATTCTTAGCTACACATGAAAGATTATATTTGCATTAAAAAATATTGCATGAATGTTCATGACGAAGCAAGCAAAAAAGATTATGAACACAGACAAGTTGAAAGCAAAAAACAGTTTCTAAAAAAACCCCTTGCAAATAGGTTTTCCATTTTCAATGTTGGTGCAGAACTCTGTGCCGCGTTAAACAAAAAGGTAAAAGTGTATAAAAAGGTAAGTCTTACACAGTTTATAAAAAGGGTAAGGTTTCCAACACCATATTGCAATGGAGATCTCAGAGAGAGCTACATTTTTCAAAAGGTAGTTACACTTAGCAAATGCTGACACTAGAAAATTCATGGCTGATTTGATTAGTATCCTTTGATATTTATTTATTTATATATATATATATATCAGGGTATTATATTAAAAAGTTTAAGATGTAATAGTGAACTGCATCTATGACTTGCACTGATTTTATCTGTGTTCAATTATAAGTTGTTACAGAATTGAAGCAAATTGTTAAGCATCATAACGTCCCTGGAGAATGGTGTGAGTAAGAGGACACATTGTTTGTCAACAGCATCTAGGACATCTAAAATGGTAGTGGGAACACTACATAGAGCTTAACATAGAGTTTAACATTCAATTTTCTGTACAGAATTAGAGCTCAGGGTGAAAACAAGAGGATGCCACAAATATCCGAAAATATCTGTGGCAAGGTTTACATGTTTCAGGTGAGACTCAGCTGTTTAAAATGGCATCATTCTTTCTCCAGATTTCCTCCTAGTGTTAGGGCACACAATTTCATATATTGTCTTTCAAGTACATGCTGTCCATTACCACGTTATAAAAAAACACTTATTTTCTGCATATCCTTGTCATCTACCTTGGAATATAACATAAGTAAACAAATGGGTATGAATACATAAATAAAAGTTCTAGAAACATTGCATGCAATCCAATGTATGTTAAACTATCTGAATATTTGAAATTAAGGATTTTCCCATCTTTTTTGTTTAAAAAAAAAAAAATCTACATTTTATACTGGATAACAGAAGCATCAATCTTATTGTTAGTACACTAACAACCATATATTTTTTAAAATGCTAGCTAAAAATAACAAAATAATTAACAGTTCAATTAAAGCTACAGTCAGCTTTGGTTAATTCATTCCAGTACTTTTTATTAGGTAGACTTAAATGTTTACCCTTTTTTCTCCTGTGAAAAAGAAAATGTAATTGAAATGTTTTCTCTCTGTACAATCCTTATTCTTTCCTCCCGTGGTTAGCTTTCTTGTTATTAATAGCACCCAAGTGAAAATATGGGAGTTCTGTGGCTTGCCTTTTTAATAATGAATAAAGGTGATGCATTGTATGAAACTGCCTCAATAATTTACAAGGTAATATCAAGCAAAGACTAACTGTAGTGGTCTGCAGAAAATATATTGAATTAGAAAAATGATTTATAAGCTGCATAGATGTTAAAATGCTGAATATAAGCACTGAGTTTCTAGTCTATTAGAAATGTTAAAGGTTTAGCACCAAGCATGGCTGTTTTACTACTTGTTTTAAGTTGTAAATTATTTTCTCTTCATGCCTTCTTTTTTTAATATATATTTAGAGATAGGATTCTTCTGACAGAATGTACTTCAATTCTACTTATTAAAAAAAAAAAAAAAAAAAAAAAAAAACAGAAGAAAAGGGTAGAAGAGTTCACTATAATCACTGCTTCTGTTTTTGAATGTAAAGGCTAATGCTGTATGTTCCAGGTGGAAAGCAACATGATGCCATCTATCCCCCTGTGTACATCTGGAAAGGACAGAAGTAGAGTCATTGATGTACTTCTAAGAGATTTTTCTCTCTGATTCTTCATCAGAATAGAAGACAACTTGTTTTCATTTGAACTAAAAGAAAACTTCCAGAAAGGGCTGGTCTTAACTGTTTCTGCTGCTTCTGCATTCGTTACTCCTCATGTGACACAAAGAAAATGGGATTTCCTATCCTTGTGTGAGGAACTGCTCCTGGGATGATACAGGAATAATGTTTAGCTAATCAAGGGGATGTTAAAGAACACTTCCTGTCTCCTTGTTTCAGTTTTTTGCCTCTACCATACACCCTAAACATCTAATTGATTTTTATTACTTTACCAGTCTGTATAATAAATGATTGGAATTTCCACTGAACAGGTGACTCTTGATCCATTTTGTTCATGAGCATCTTTTAGAGAGCTCCGATTGCCATAGGGATGATTACATAACATAAAAAAATTTTTGCTTTCTAAATACTGCATGTGGGTTAGAGAATTAAGCACCCTTAAATAGTTTCCACAAAATTATTTCTAGTGCTTTTATCTGCCTAACCCCAAATTTTCAAAAGAGACTTAGAATTTAGAATCCTCCTTTTCTTGGGATATTAACAGCCTGAATATCAGCTGCCTGATATTCAGAATATCAAAGAGCAATCCACTAGAAAGCGTCTTCTCTGATACTCAAAGTTATAAAATAGAGCACTACTTTGAATATTTGGTATATATGTATACACATACACAGAGGTTGAATTATGAAATTATTTTAAATAATATATGGAAATTTATATGAGATGTCTCGTGCCTACTGTGTTTTATAAAACATCTCCAAAACCAGTAATGAATAACACTTGTTAGTGTTGAAGGTGTTCTGATCACTGCAAGGCTTTCCAATACTATCCATTCCATAAGATTTGAATTCTAGCCAGTTAAACAGATTAAATGAAAAGACAGAAGGAAAAAGAACATTATTCTGGCAGAAGCAACAGTAACTTGCAGAATCTTAATCATCCAGTTAGTGAAAATAAACAGACCAATCACACAGTTCAAGTAAAGGCTAGAGAAATAATAGTCATAAGAAAGAATTTCAAAGTTAAACCTAGGCACAAACTTGTTCAAAGATAACCCTTTTTGAAGAATGAGGAAATGAATCAACACCACAGTATATGCACAAGCAAAAAAAAAAAAAAAAAAAAGCCAAACACATTGTCTTGTAAAATATTTGACCAGATATACTAAAACTGTTTTTATTGTGCACAATTTACCACATTTTAATAGCTAACAAAAAAAGAATCTAGATACATGAATGTATGGCAAAAATATTTAACTTATTTCTGTCTCTGCAAAAACAGATAATGTTCCTTGCTGGTAAGGGGACATTGGTACCTTATTCCTTTGCACACAGTACTTGTATCACAACAGTAAAGCATAAAGAAATAAGGTTTTAACAGTAACATAGCCACCTACAGAAGAGGTAAAGATCATAGACTCATAGAATCATAGAATCATAG
>NW_010294695.1:0-519 GCF_000700745.2 Antrostomus carolinensis
CCCTTCCAACACAAACCATTCTATGATTTTAAGTCAGACTAAATTTACTCTTTTTGAATTTTGAATTCCTTGGTGTGCATTAAGAAGAGTGTGACCAGCAGGTCAAGGGAGGTTCTCCTCCGTCTCTACTGCGCCCTAGTGAGGCCACATCTGGAGTATTGTGTCCATTTCTGGGCTCCCCAGTTCAGGAAAGAGCAGAAACTACTGGAGAGAGTCCAGTGGAGGGCAACGAAGATGATGAGGGGACTGAAGCTTGTATCTTATGAGGAGAGGCTGAGAGACCTGGGTCTGTTTAGCCTGGAGAGGAGAAGACTGAGAGGGGATCTTATCAGTGGTTATAAGTTCCTAAAGGGTGGGTGTCAGAGAGAAAGGGGGAGAGAGGATGAGGCCAGACTCTTTTCAGTGGTGTTCAGTGACAGGACAAGGGGCAACAGGCACAAACTGGAACAGAGGAAGTTCCACCTGAAGATGAGGAAAAACTTCTTTACAGTGAGGGTGACAGAGCACTGGAACAGGCTG
>NW_010294695.1:574-9276 GCF_000700745.2 Antrostomus carolinensis
ATTCAAAACCTGCCTGGATTCAATCCTGTGCAACCTGCTCTAGGTGTACTTGCTTTGACAAGGGGGTTGGACTAAGTGATCTCCAGCGGTCCCTTGCCATTCTGTGATTCTGAATGAATTTAAGTATAGATTAGTTTTATTTCCTTCCCAGCTCTACCCCTTGCTCTATCTCAGGACACTTTAGTAGAATACCCATCAGGCAGTTCATGTGACACAGAGGTTCTTGACTGTCAGTCACCAAGATGATGAAGGGAGTGGAGCATCTCCCTTATGAGGAAAGGCTGAGGGAGCTGGGTCTCTTTAGCTTGGAGAAGAGGAGACTGAGGGGAGACCTAATTAATGTTTACAAATATGTTAAGGGCAAATGTCATGAGGATGGAGCCAGGCTCTTCTCAGTGATGCCCAATGGTAGGACAAGGGGCAATGGGTGTGAGCTGGAACACAGGAGGTTCCGCTTAAACTTGAGAAGAAACTTCTTTACTGTGAGGGTGACAGAGCACTGGAACAGGCTGCCCAGAGAGGTTGTGGAGTCTCCTTCTCTGGAGACATTCAAGACCCGTCTGGACACTTTCCTGTGTGATCTCATTTAGGTTCCTGCTCCAGCAGGGGGATTGGTCTAGATGATCTTTCGAGGTCCCTTCCAATCCCTGACATTCTGTGATTCTGTGATTCTTGGTTTGAAAACAAATCCTTTTTCCAATATGTTATCCAGAACACCATGAAACTACACCTGCTTAACACTAAAACAGGTTTGAAGATGAGAATTAATAAACACAATTGTGCCTTGCCTATGGAAATACTCTTTTATACAGCCAGGGTTCCTATTCTGATTCAAAACATTTCACCTTTTTTTTCTTCTGTCTCCATATTGTAGTACAAATACCAAGTGAATGTAGACGGGACCGTAGCAGCTTACAGGTTTCCATACCTCTTGCTGGGTGACAGCCTAGTATTGAAGCAAGATTCCCAGTATTATGAACACTTTTATATTGGATTAAAACCATGGAAACATTATGTTCCAGTTAAGAGAAACTTAGAGGACTTATTAGAGAAAATAAAATGGGCTAAGGTAAGTCCCATTCCTAATTCAAGTTCAGAGTGATAAACAAAGATGTAAACAATTTATCCTGATACTCTCTTCTTTTTGTAGTTCCATGTACTATTTTGCATTAACTCTATTGAGATCCTGCGACAGAAGATGTACATTTATTTGTTAGTATAAGATGGAAAGGCCTTAATTCAAGTAACCATCTCTATTCAGGGAAATACTTAAGAATTCATTTTAGGTATGTGCAGAAGTGTTTCATGAATCAGAGCCTTGGTATACTGACTAATGCACATAACTTTCAAAGAAACGCCCAGCATCCTAGATGCTACTTCATTAATTCTATCGCTGTTTTTAGATCCTGACTAGAACAGAAGTCACTGCATGCTCTGTTCGAATGTACAAAAATATCACTGCTCTGTAACATGCTCAGAATAAGAGGCTGGGATTCTGTAATCAAACAAAACGATACAATTGTGTGATTAAAAGCACCGTTTGTGCTTTAAGTTTAACTATCAGGTTAAAAAACACAGAAGTTCCTGAGTTCCTGAGTACTGTAGTTCTTCATAAAGAATCAGATGAGAATACTAAAAGCTTTGAAATACTGATCTAAAAAACTTGAGAGTAAGTACATGACATCAAGCAGAGTTATTTTTAAAAGGAAGACATTGAATTGCATTGCATGGGAGAGGACAACAGCTGTGGCTTTACCTTCTGTAAAACTAAGTGTGTGTGGGCGATGTCAGACCTGATTTTGAAGGGGCTTGTGGCTTGGGCAAAACAGTAGAGCAGTAATCAACTGAATTTTCAAAATTGTACAGTTATCCATAAAAGTTGTTATCGATAGCCCTAAGGTGCCAGTTGTGCCCATAAAAACAATCCAGTATTTTTCAAAACTCTGCAATTTAAAGTGTGCCTTTGCAGTCTACCAGTAATTGCATATAAAGTGTCAGATTTTATTTTATTTAATTTTTGTGTCAGATTTTATTTTATTTTATTTTCCTTGGTTGCCCAAGGAAGTTGCAGATGCCCCCTCCCTGGAAGTGTTTAAGGCCAGGCTGGATGAGGCTTTGAGCAACCTGGTCTAGTGGAAGGTGTCCCTGCTGATGGCAGGTGGGGTGGAACTAGATGATCTGTAAGGTCCCTTCCAACCCAAACCATTCTATGATTCTATGATTTTAATAGCTCCTTTAATATTTTTTTTTGTTTCAGCCAGGCTTTGAGTAACTCACTGATGGTTCTATTATGTATTTGTTTTGTCTCAATTTTCCAGGAAAATGATGAAGATGCAAGAGAAATTGCTAAAGAAGGACAATTAATGGCAAGAGAATTACTTCAGCCTCATAGGCTTTACTGCTACTATTATAAAGTGCTCCAGGTTAGTACAACAGATCACTTCATTACTTTCCCCCAACTGCTACTGCTACTGCTGCTACGGGTTTCATATTCAGTCCTTGCTGATATCAATAGCAGACATGGTTCATATTATTCAGAGGAGATCAGTGTGAAGAGCTTTGCTAAAACTTGCTTCATCATTGAAGAGGCAACCTGACATAATAGTAGTTTTACAGAATCAGATGTTTTAATTTTTTCTTTGCCCCCATCTCCACAGTCTGACCTGTTTTCAATGTCACTTTGGTATGTGGTTTCTAACAGATGTAGGAGACAATCCGTACACAACTTTCTTCCTTTTCCCCTCACGTTTATCCTCTCATGAGCTAATCTGCTGTCTTACAAAACAACGAATACATATAAAAGAAATTCCAGAAGTATGGCTAGTAGAGTGGTAAGGGGTGAAGCAGGCCAAATAGTCACTGCTTCCCTACAAGATGCAGAAAGAAGTTTCTGTTCTCTGAAAGTACTAATTTCTTTTTCCTGTTTTGCTGTGCAGAGTTAGATCTCAGCTTCAGCAGCCACATGTTGACACAAAGTTTGGAACTGTTCAGTGTACAAAAATGACAGCATTATCTGCATAAAGTGGTTAGAGGCACAAATAATTACAATATTCAAATTACCATTAATAATAGGACAGGGGAAAACATTAAAGGAGGTTTTCAGAGGCAATGTAGCCTATTAGTAGGTGTGTTATAAAGAGACCTTGTAAACAGGTTGTAAACAATGACATAAGGAACCTGGATAAAGGCAAGCTTGTGAGTGGAAGGGAGGAGGAAAATTCTGTTTCATGAATTATATGTTGGTGCTTATAGCATTCTTAAATGTTGTTTACATATTTCAGAAATATGCCAAACGCCAAGCCAGCAAACCTGAAATACGGGATGGAATGGAACTTGTACCTCAGCCTGATGACAGAGACTCAGTGTGCAGTTGCCACAGGAAAAAGCCTTTAAGGGAAGATCTATAACTGTACTGGATGGAGAATATCACCCACTTACAATGCAAGAATTTAAATAGGAATTAAGCTGTGAAATCTAAGACACTTATGCACTAGCAAACATTCTTAGTTATGTATTCTTGTATTTACCTATCCTTTTTTACACTGACTCTGATCTGCAACGTTGGTTCCCACAATTTTGTCTCCATGACCACCAGCAGACAGGTACTGAGCCTGTAATGGGGAGCATCTAGGGGATTTGTTTGATGTACTGCATCCTCAGGAAGAAGAGCGCAGTGCTGCTCATGCTCCAGCTGGGACCTAGTTACTAAAGTTTTATGAGGAACCAGTCATCCACAAAAGATCTTCCATGAGTCAGTACAAGTTATTCTAAAGGTGCATTTGCAACATACTAAAACAGTGTTATGATTTCTTCATAGTTGACCTCAGTGTTAGATTGTTTCTTGTATACAAAACAATTTTCTAACTAAACAAAGAAAATGAATATTTGAGATTTTCAGATATCAAATCTGGTGTTGCTTAAAGATTATTTTGTGGTCTATGATGGGTAACAGAATAGAGAACGTGATATAATTATCAATTTCAGAGGAAAATGGAGAGGAGGGGGAGAGATCAGAATAATATTTTTATAACCGCCATGGCTGTGAATCACCGAAATTAAATGCTGCTTTAAAGCAGCCTGTGTAGCTATCAGAATCACACTGAGTGCCAAGACACTGGTCTGAAGACCTGTTCCCTGCCAGTGACCATGTCTGTGAATATAGGCACAGACCCACAGAAGGACTTAGGGACTTCAGGTGAGGCCAGGTGAAATATTCGTGTCTTAGTTCAACAATACAGTCTACAGTATTCTAGGCTACTCGAGTATTCAAACATCTGAAAGTTGTTTTAGAGCACCTTGGTCTAATTTCTGTATAGAGCTAAGGATGCCACCATCTCTTTCACTTGGGTCCAACTGCTTCTTCCTGTGCCTAACTAAGTCCCCAGAGGTATCTTACCCATTTTCTGAATTTAGATCATACCTAACCTTACTGAGATCAGACGTCAGATCAAACTTCATTGTGTTGGTTCAAACATAGGACAGAAAACCTATGATGTTGTGCTTTCTGTGTAATAGTCCAGGGGTTAGAGACCATACTAAGCAACTGGGAAGCCAGTTGTCCTCCTTGGTTTGATTCAAAGCCATTTTTCCAGAGAGTGCCTTAGCTCCAAACTAGAGAAGAGGGCTTCGGGTCTTCCACTGGAGTTGTGCAGCCATGAAGCTAACAATACAGAATTCACAGGGCCAGAAGGATCTGGTCATACCATTGCAATAAAGTGTACTTTGGGTGGGGCAGAGGCAAAATCCTAGTCCTGGATATGGCTCGCAATACCTCTGTTGATTTTTACCCAAGTTTGTCTACCTTAAAATACATAAACAGGCCTGGAAGGAGAGACCAAGACCAGTGCCCACAGGCACCCATTTCTGTCCTCTGCATTTTTGCCTTGGCTAATATAGCCTGCCTGAGCAGCTTCCTACTCAGCTACGCTCAGATAATGTCTTTCATGGGGACCAAATTCTCCCAACACAAAAAATAATGGAAGCGTCCTAAGATGGTGGACTCGTCTGATTGCTTAGGTGCCCGAAGTTTAGTGCCTTACACCTCATGTAGGCTTCATTTTTGGTTCTTACACTGCAAGTTACTCTTATAAAAATACATAAAACAAAATTTCTGCACTAGAACAGGAAGAAAGACTACATTTTTTAGTATTCTAAATATGGAAAGAACTTCAGGTTTCTGAAGAGGTTAGTGCAACTCTTCATCAGTATTTATTAATTATGCCAGTTAAGAAAAAAACCTGCAACATGTTGTTGCTCTACCCATCATCTTCTATGTTCTGGTTCTAAAACTAATATATATAGTGCTTGTGTTTTTATTTAGCATGACAATCAATCCTAGAACTTCAGACTATAAATATATGTTCAGGTCATCTGACATAACATTTTCTACATCAAAATTCAGGGACAGAGTTCCATTGCTGAAACTGACACTTAAAACTGAGTATGTGCTCCTCTTTCCTTCTCTGTGTACAGTCATTGTTACTGTATGACAGCATCTCGTTTTGTGATACTCACCATTATACCATGTGCATTTTATATTCACCAGTGTTTATGAACTGGTGTGCTCAGCAAAGGCAATTAAGCATACCAGATGGTTGAAGCAACACAGTTTTCCACATCTCACACTTGTATTTCAAACCAAAAGTCCAAAAATTATCTGTTTATATTTTTACAAAATGAGAGGGAACAGGGGGAGTCATGACACATACTTTAGGGTTCTTGGGAAATAGCTGTGTAGGAAAACTTCCCTGGCTTGAAACAGAAGTTTTTCAAACTGGAAGAAGGGTCAGATAAAATTTGAATTGTAATGAATATAAATAAATGTGAATATTTCATCCCTCCTTTCTTCCGTCATACAAAGGGACAAAAACTATTTTAAATTCTTCTCTGTTAAGAAGACCTCTTTGCTTTTGTAATACTCGCCTCTTCAAAGCAAAGACTAGTTTGTCACAGAATGCCATGTTACAGATGCTTTTATAGCTTTGAGGCAAGAAATATCCTGAAAAATATGAATACATTCATCTTCCTGCCAAAATTAAAAAACAGTAGAGACATGGTAGAACTTTCATTAAAAGTGCTTAGTCACTTGAGAAAATCTGGTTCAATTTATAACTACAGATCTTCCAAAGATAAAAGAAGGTAAGGCAAGGCCTCTCTTCTTTCCATTGGTGGTACTATATGCGATTTAAATTGTAATGAAAGGCAATTATAGCGATTGCCCCTTCAGGCCAGAAAATGTGTCAGATCTATTTTAGTTTGATGACAGGATGATACCCATTGGCCTAGTGTGTTACAGGAATTGCTAAGTATTTGGTAAAACCTGTTTGTACAAGTGAAGTATAATATATACATTACACAGTATTTTAAGCAATATACATACATTAGAGTTTCTATTATTCTCTGGTAGTTCTTGAACAGCACACAGTAAATCCCTTGTACACCTACCAGTTGGTGCTAATTTCAAAACGTAGTTATCAACACTAGAATTTTGCTACAGTAACTTCAGCTTTTAGTGCACAACGTGGGGTTTAACATAGTGAAATCTGTCCTGTTTTCATCAATGGCAGTCAGTTTTAGCACACTACAGAGCTCATCAGTGATGACAGAGGCAGGGAAATAGTATGTCCTAAAGCCCAGGGCCAATATTTTCAAATATAGGCATCTACATAGAAGTGGTCTGACTTACAAATTGTTGGTCATGTACAGCCTCTACTTAAGTCCACTTAGGTTCCTTATTTTCAAATCTCTTTAAACTTAACAGTAGTTTCGTACAGAGAACACTCCAGAAAATTAGTCCTTTTTGTGTTATGTCATATGTATGTCCTAATATATTTAGACACATTTGGAAATACTCAGTTTAATCTTAAAATGAAAAACAGTAAATCATGACCTGTTAACCATAAAGGAGATATAAATTCAGTACATTTTTAGACTGTATTTTTTATTTACCTCTAGATAACTAATATACTAGTTTCATTACAGTACTGTGCCAGGTCTGCTCTGTAGATTCATAATTAAAAAAACCTATAATCAAAGCTTGCCTGATGGAATGTTAGATTCAAGCATCCATCCTGGGAAGCATACGCCCGACATTTATTACATTAGAAAGTAAATTATTTAGTTAGGGAGGAGAGCTGACAGGGAAAACATATATCACCTGTTTGAGCACGTTCGAGAAGCTTGCAAAGAAATTATAATAAGGAAAAGACGCATTACATAAACCTAGGATATTGTCAGTTCCTTTACCGCTTCAGTCTTTCAAGAGTTTTCTCTACAAGGGCAGTGATGAAGTGCAAGATTTTGCATAAATATATTATTGTTTAAAGTCACAGGATTTAACCACTAGAATCTTCTTCTCTGTGGATACTTTTATAGCATTTTAACGAAGCTATATGAGTAATAATGCTTGGCTTTTGTTTTGAGTTGTTAATAATGTGAGAAAATCTATACTGTAGAGAGTTAGGCACTAATTTTGTGTTTTGCTGTAAGAATAAGGGGAAAGGGATTATTTTGCATGTCTGTCTGAAGACATCTGAGACATCAGTAGCAAGTGCCTTAATCCAGTCCCATCATGTGAGTGGTGATAAGCAAGAGGTGCATTAGCAAGAGTGTGGGCAGCAGGTCAAGGAAGATGTTTCTTCCCTTCTGTTTGGCAGCTGTGACACTGCAACAGGAGCACCGTATTCAATATTGGACTGGCCTATAGAAGAAATACATTGACATGACGGAGCAGGTCCAGCTGAGGACCACCAAGGTGATAAAGGGATTGTGGCACATGATGTACGAGGAGATGCTGAGTGAGCAGGGTTAGGTCAGCCTTAAAAAGAGAAGGCAAGGGGAAGATTACCTTGCTGAACTCTAAAGGGAGGACATAGAAAAGATGAAGCCAGACTTCTGTGAGGTACACAGCAGAAGACTTAGAAACAACAGACACAAGCTGCAACATGGGAAATTCCAATTAGATAAGGGGGAAAAAGTCTTCACACCAACATCCCCAAGGAGATGAAGCTTGGCCTACATGACCTCCAGCTGTTCACTGTTCCACGAACTACATTTCAGTCATACAACAAGCATTCATCTAGTCACATAGCAGGAGGATGAAATCATCCAGCTCTTGAGTGTCTCCAAGATGCAATGTAGCCTTTGTCTGCTGACACTTTTGACACTATTAATGTTTATGTCTCCCTTGATAATATGGGCTAAGTTTTGCAGATATTTTAATGTTGGCTTACAAGGCTATAAAATTATATATTATTACTATATATTAACACAATATACTACAGTTGTGCAGTACACAGAGGAGTTGAGAGAAACAGAATACACTGAATTGGCATTACATGCTTGGACTGATTGAATGTAAGACCTGCTCTTTCCAGAAGCTGAATATACACTTTACATATATGAAACAATTACAAAAGATTTTTGAGTACAGTTACTAACCAAAGTAATTCATTTCAAGCCATCAATGGGAATATTAATGTACTTTTTAAGTAAGTTATCCATATACTTAAATGCCAGCATAGTCTGTAGGCTGCTGGTGAGTGAGCATGATGTATTCCCATCCCACTCCCAACACTAACAGAAGTCAACCGGGATCCATCTGTACCACAGATTTGCAATGTAGCATAGAGATACTCAAGACAGCTCAGCAGAACACCAGAAGGGCCTCCCCGAAGTAGGATAGAGCTTCCCATGGTTACCTT
>NW_010294695.1:9306-12178 GCF_000700745.2 Antrostomus carolinensis
TGGATCCTGTCTAAAGGCCGACCAATCCAAGCTGTATTTGTGAGACTATAATTCCCACTATAGCTGATGTGACTCAGAGAGGTTTGTTCAGCATTAGCAGATGTTGCTTGACTTTGGGTCAACAGTAACCACACTTCCAGCTACTCTTTTTCTCCCAAAAATGTCCAGCCAAGCTGTTATACCACTCCAGCTGTAGACATACGCCACCTTACGACTAGATAGCCAGGATAAACCAAAATGGTTGCTACCAAGTTAGCATCCTACAGGCCTGACACCTGGTTTCATCTTGCATCGTAGCCTCACCAAATTTTTTACTGTTGCAACAGAAAGAGATTTCTGTATTTTATTAATTTAAACATGGAAATCTGCTGACAGCGCAAAAATGGTTTAGAGTGAAAATTGGGTTTCTTTCCAAGTGATGATGGTTTTGCTCCTATGCTCAAAACCATCAGCTATTACCTCAGGATGAAGGTAATTTTGTCAGTATAGCTCAATTAATTTAAAGAATTTTTAAGAAATATAAACAATAGTATCCCAAACAAAACCAAAAACCAATCTGCTGGTAGAAGTTGTTAGTCTTTTAAAGAAAGATACCTTTTACAGATACCTTGGTATATTCTTTGTAGTGAAGGCAAAGCATGAAGTGAATTTGCAAGCAAAACAAGTTTAAAGGGATACTTCAGGAATAGTCTTTACTGCATTACTGCACACTAATAGAGAACTCCAAGATTAGATAATTCACAGCAGTTAAATTAAGAGTCAGGGTTATACAATAAGATTTTATCAGTTAAAATATAAGATGCAGATGAATCAAGAAAGTATAATTTCTCTGACATAACCACTCAAGCAAAATTCTACACCAATTAATTCTGGTAGGTATCCTGAAGATAGTTTACTTATGCTGTTTGCTAAGATGAGTTGTTTAAAAAATGTCAGGAATCTACGTTGCTGATAGAAGCTGCATCTCTGCCAATAAATTCTGCTTTCTTCTGCCCTAGGAACAAGGTACTTTAATGTGGACAACTCCCTGCTGAGCGACTCCAGCATGCCTTTTCACACTACCATTCCCTCTTATTTACAGACTTTGGCATTTCATCTGTTCCCTGAAAGATCCACCTGTGTCTGTAAGGTAATCAACAGTCACACTGATCCAAAACTTCCTGTAACTGAACCTGAAAAGTAGGTGTGAATTTGAAATATCTGATTTGTACTTAGTTATCTTGTCACTCTTTTTAAAAAAACAGGCATTTAAAGGTGGCAAGGATCATGCAGATACGACTTCATAATTTATCATAAATATTTGGCAATACTTAAATGCAAGTAGTACAAATATAAGATACAGAATAATTCTGTGCATTTCTTATTAAATAGTTTCTAAATTCTGATTACCAGCAGGAAAATAAATTTTCCTGTGACAAAATGTTGTATCAGACAAAAAATATTTCCAATAATCTAGAGAAACTGCAACTTCTTCCTGAGTATTAATAATACTATATGTACAGTGAATCATTCACTGGACTTGAGAACGTGGCTATTGCTATTTACTCTTTTGCAAGATAATAAATTTCACTCATCCCAGTTCCATTCCAGTCACAGAAACACACAGTAGCAACTGTAGCTTTTATTTCAAAATGAACAGAGTCACTGGAAAATTGGCTTTTACCTGTAAAATTTGAGCTGGTCAACTCAAAATAGGTGATCTGTGCACTGGAAGATGCCAATTTGAATGAGGTCTCCTCTAGGGACAGTTACTGTCACATGCCTGTTCATGAACCAAATTGAATGAAATCTTGGGTAAGTTCTTCATGAACACACAGCTCTTAAGTACCATCAGCAAATAAATTCAAGCATTTACTTGAATCTGATGATCAAACTGCCCTCATAAACAGTAGGTGTTTTCTTAATTCCAGTCACAAGACAGTATTACTCCAAAGCCAAACAATTCTGCTCTTATCACCTTCATCATTCTCAAGTAGCTATGGTCCACTATCAAATGTGTTTGCTATATTAATTTAATATTGAGTTACACCCTGCTTTGATGACCTGCACTAATGTGTAACAGTTGTCAAACTGGATTTGTTAAGTAGGTTGTTAGGTGCAGTTGTCATCAATTTTTTGATGGATTATCTTGTTAAGGAAGCCATTATAATATCACTTCTGATGGGGAATACAAATGATAGTCACATAGAAAGGCCAAATTTGGTCTTATTAGAATAAATAGCATAAGATTTTTGCTAAGTGCATTCATATTTGTAATAAAACATAAGGTCTAGAAGTTTATCTGATCCAATGAATCGCCTTGACCAGTCAGCGTGTATAGACACCAACCACAGGGTTCCCTTTGTTGCCTCGGTCTCTATTTCTCACCCATAATCTTTCAATCTGCTCACAGCTATTCACAGCTATTGAGTTTGAGACACAGGACATCTTCTAAGACTAGCTATGCAGTTTCCCATTTCTAGGGACTTAATACCTTGACAAGTTGTCCCCTAAACCAATTCCCTTGAATCACTCCATCATTTGTCAAGACCAGCCAACAACCTAAAGCAGGTAAGAAATTATATGCAAAACTGGCAAAATTATGGAGGATAAACTCCTATTGCTTGCCAGTTAGGTTCGTTTCTTAGTTTTACACCATCAAGTACAATTTTAACAATCTATGGCCAGATACAAAGAGCCTAATGAATGTGGCTGATAAACGGTAATTTTCAGGGCAACAGGAAAAACATCAGTTACAATCACAGAATTGTAGTGGTTGGAGAAGACCTTTAAGATCATTGAGTCCAACCATAAACCCAATGCTACCAATTCTACCTCTAAACCATGTCCCTAAGCATTTTGTCTACCCGTCTTTTAAATGCCACCAGGGAAG
>NW_010294696.1:0-467 GCF_000700745.2 Antrostomus carolinensis
CCCTTCACCAGCTTCGTTGCCCTTCTTTGCAATGAAGTTGCAAAGTTCTCTACGGCAACTCAAAGTCCTTTTTGTAGTGAGGGACCCAAAACTGAGCACAGTACTTGAGGTGTGGCCCCACTAGTACCCAGTATGGGGGCACAGTCACTTCCCTGGTCCTGCTGCCCACACTGTTCCTGATCCAGGCCAGGATACCGTTGGCCTTCATGGCCACCTGGGCTCACTGCTGGCTCATGTTCAGCCACTGTCAACCAATACCCCAAGGTCCTTTTCTGCTGGGCAACTTTGCAGCCACTCCTCCCCAAGTCTGCAGCATTGCATGGGGTTGTTGTGATAGAAGTGCAAGATCCAGCACTTGACCTTTTTAAACCTCATACAGTTGGCCTCAGTTCTTTGATTCAGACTGTTTAGAATTTTTTGCAGAGTCTTCCTATCATCAAGCAGATCAACACTTGCACCCAGCTTGG
>NW_010294697.1:0-7500 GCF_000700745.2 Antrostomus carolinensis
CCTGCCACTGAAGGGATTGAGGAAAAATCTACCTCTGCACCTGATCCTGCAACCAGTTTCCCTAATGATCTGGAGCCCTTTTTAATTGTTTTTGGGCTTTTCTCTGTAATCTTGTCACTACCAGCTTGTATGACCAAAAGTGGGGAGCAGTCTGAGGGCTGCACCAGGCTGGGGAGGTTCTTGGCGATATCCCTGACCCGGGCCCCAGGGAGGCAGCAGACTTCCCTGCGGGAGGGATCTGGTCGACATATGGGGCCCTCAGTTCCCCTCAGAATGGAATCACCTACCACAGTTACCTTCCTTTTTTTCCTGACTGAACTAGTCCTGAGCTGTGGGGGTGACCCACTCACCCTGGATGTCTTCCTGGGTCGATCTTCCTTTTCATCCTCACTCTCCTGGCTCTCAGTTTCCAAGGCTCCATACCTGCTGTGCAACTGTAACTGGGGGCGCAAGGGAGGCCAGCACAAGATCCACCTGCCTCCTCAGCCTCTCCAAGTCTGAACCTGTTTCCATTCCCCGCTGTCTCTTGGGTCCCCTCCTCTTACCTGGTGGCAAGAGGATAGGGGATCCTGTTCTTCACATGGGAAGCACAAGATTATTTATGATCTGATAAAAGGCTGTGCCCCAGAGTGTGAAAAAGCAGCGATGTTCTGGCTTGATGGTGAGAAGGTTGGCTTTGCATTCACTTAGGTCCAGCTACACACCCAGTACATCTCCAACAGAAAGAGGGCTGTGGTGAAAGATGCCACTGCTGAGTCTGGAGCTGCCCTTCACTATGGGAGATTTCAGGCTCCCGAGCTAGAGCTGTAGAAACTGAAAGCATTGAACTGATTTCAGCTGAAGCTTCCTACCCCAGAGTAGCCTGTAACTGCACAGTTTACAGAGGGAAATGTTACTCACTGAGTGGTTGTAAGGAAAGGATTTGAAAAACAATCCAGGAAAGCAAAATGAACAAACAAAAACTAGAGAGTTCTCCAAACCTATATCTGAAACAATTCCTATGGGCAAAGGCCCAGGTGTGTGAGATGACTCTGGACAAGCAATTGGAAATTCCCTGTGGCCTCAGTATAAATCCTTTTCATCCAGAGGTCAGCATTTAGTGTTTGCAGCTAAGGAGTGTCTTCCACTGGCTACTCAGTGTGCTTCTGTTTCTATAAGAGTCTTTATCCTGATGCTGAGAGAACCCTGTCAGATGAAGTGTAAGCCACATTTACCTGTAAGTGCCTCACACTAGTTTGTGATGCCTAATCTCTTTTATTGATCCTACTAGCTGGTTTCTGGAGCCATTGATTTTCCTTGCTGTCAGTTTGTGGCCTTGACTCTTTAATGTTTATTTAGACTGGTCTCCATAAATTGCTTCTGGTGCTGAGGGCAAGGAAGACGGCAGGAGGTCAGGGGTGTGTGTATACCTGTCCACACATATAAATCACAGCTTTTGTTCTTCGCTGTTGTTGATGAACACTGTTTGCTGGGTGAATAAAAAGGAAGTATTCTACTAAAACATGGAGACACTATTACTAATTCCCCTGTGTCTGCAATTTTATTACAGTCTAGGTTTTCAATTTTCTGTATCTTAGCAGAACCTCTTGTTATCTACTCAAACATATAATGTTTCTTTTTGTTAGAGAGACATAAAGAGGGAGAAGAATTTTTTGTTTGCCAGCACAGAACTGTACTTTTAAAACAAGGAGTGTATATATTTTGTTGGTGAGTTTTCAGGGTGGGGGAAATTGTTACTGCTTGCCTCTTTTTAAATTTCAGTCTTTCTAGACAACAGTAAGACTCAATGGTAGTGGACTTAATGGCACTTGTACAAACAAATAAACACTACCTCTCCTGCTGACAGCATCCAAATCTCTGTTCATTTAAAGAAGGACCATAATCTACATCGGGCAGGAATGGCATTTCTATTTCAGCCATAGAACAAGTCTTCTTCTCTGGTAATGTCACTGGCACAGTGGGAAAAAACAGTAAATAGTTAAGAGAAGGGGTCTGTACTGAATACCAATAATTTGGGAGCACATCCTGAAAATTCAAAGGCAAAAGCCCCACAGTTCATTTAACAGTGAGCTGCTAGAATGCTATAACCTTAAATGGAAACTGTTTTGAAACAGCTAAGATTTTTTCCTCTGCAACAGTAAACATCATGGTCTGTACAAGGTGACAAGTGGTTCTCCTGAGGCTAGGAGGATAATAATCAATAGAGGTACAGTCTGGGCCACTGTTCTCTCTGTTGATGCAGAAACATTGTGAGATATGATGCTGTGAATAAATCAAAAGGAGAAAGAGAAGCTGCTCCAAGATAGGTAAAGGAATACCTTACAGACAATACCTCATTGACTGGAATATATGATTCAGGGTTTTTTCCATTTGACCCTTGTTGATTTGTATGATCATTGACTATCCTAAACTTAAACAAGTTCAGTTCATTATAAAAAGGAGCAACACTGGCAGGATAAATATTTGGCCTAGTATTCCATCTGTACCTCCCTCTTGCAAAGGTCAGTGTAAGATTTTTACACATTTTATATGTAAAACCCATTAAACATGTTATAAATCACCAGCACCCAGAAGAAAGTCTCAGACACACCTCTGTGTTCAGCTTGCAATTTCAGTTCAGGAACTTATTGAGGAACAATTGAAGGAATTTCAATTGTTGAGGATTAGTGGCCAGGATAATTTCTCTGAGAAGTCTTTAAGTACCTTGAAACTATCCTTTAACTGAGGCTAATATACCCTTAACTTACATGCAATGGTCTAAAGCATCTAGAGATGGAAAGCTGCACTACTTTTTACACACCTTCATATAATAAAGCTTTTCATTTTATAATTTATATTTTATTGATACATGATGTTCTGATTCTAAGCAATATATAGTACTAGAGGAAGGGAAGTGTTTTCAGTAGAGTGCCTGTTTGTCTCCTGTATAGGAATGGAGTGCAACTTTTAAATCCACACCACAGCAAGAAAGTAAAATGCATTAAGATATCAGGGAATACTCGTAACACTTTCATGTAGGTCCTCCAAAGAAAGAAAGTAAACTTTGGAATGGATAGGGAAGAATGATAAATAAAAACATTAATAATTCTTGTGAAAGATTTGTAGGTTGGCATATTTACTATAGCTACATATTGTAATGAAGACTACAATAGAAGGAACATCCTATTTCCAATTAATTGTAATCAATTTAAAACAATAAGGATGACCAAACTCTCACTGAATTGACTAATAATTTCTAATAGTCTTCATTATAGTCAATGTACAGAATAACCAGTTTAATTTAATAGAGCATAACCAGTATGATTCACTGTATGAAATTAATTGGCAAGATTCTTGCTTGCTTTATTGGACCTCTGCTCATAAAAGACTAGAATCTGGATCTGGACAAAAAGCAAATTATTCAAATGGTCCAAATGTTCCACAAGAATGAGTATAGTAAAAATAACTCTTTGCATATCCTATTTAACCTGCATACTGTAAACAGAACAAGACTACAGACTTTCTTTTGTAAGTAAATAGTGCTTAGGTACATTTTCCTTCAACACAAGTAAAGTAAGCAACTTCCCTCACTGCAGAATTTTCTGTACTGACACAACATATTTTTATACAGCTGATTTTAGCAAAGCATAATACTTCATTAACATGTAACAGCATGAAATATGTCTCTGTGAAGTTCTTTGGGGTTGGCTTTTTTTCATGTAAAATAGGAAGGAAGGCTGTTAAACTTTATTTTCCTCTGGAAAAACAAAACAGAAAATGTTTTCCCTTCACATTTTTCCATCTGATGTCAGGAGATTACATTAGAGTTTTCCTTATTTTCACTCATGACTGACATTTAAATACCAGAAATGACAAGTTTTGGAGATGGTAAAGAGTAATAATTCATTTGTGTCTAAAAATATCCAAGATATGTTTAGTTAGCAGGAAACAGATGACCTAACAGAAGAGTATGTCTTGGCAAGTTTACTTATGTTGACCAGACCCTGTCAATTAAATCTCAGGCAGCTGGTCACTTCTAATCCTCTCTTGTTCAGTCTATTTGAATGATTTTTAGGTTTGGGTTGTTTTGGTTTGTTGGGTTTTTTTGTTGTTTGTTGTTTTTTTTTTTTTCCCCATGACACTTTCATCCATCATTAGCAACACCAAACAAAACAACATTTAGTGTGAGAATGAATCACAGATTAAATGTCAGGGGGCTTAGTAGACTGAGGATGAGGCCAAAAGCACTTAGAAAAATGTGAAGCTTTATCACACATAAAGTGATATCCATAACTCCAAGATAGCAACCCATAAAGAACATAATTTAAGGTAGGAGCCAACTCACTGCCGTAGCTGTTAACAATATTGCTGAATATTAGCCAAACACCCTTTGTTTATTCTCATATTAGAGCATTTGTTTCTACTCACAGTATCAGAGAGGAGGAAGGTCGAAGAAGGGGATCACGAAAGGTTGGCGCTGCCATTCCAGTGTATGTCCTGCAGGTCACTAGTACAGCCCTTCCTCTGTAACTTTCAGCAGTTTCTTTCTGAATGGTATTCCTGGTTTCTCATGCAGTCAGAAAGAGCTGAACTGTCTTACCCAAATAGGTAAGCAGTTTTAATTTGGCATGGGTTTTCTGCTTTCTTTGACTCTGTTTTGAAGGCAAACTACCTGTTATTAAGACCAGAACTGCGGCCCAATTCCAGATCCATATGCAGTTCAGGCCAGCCCAAGAGATGAACAGAATACATAAGTGAAAAGTTCCTAGTTTTTTCATATCTGGGGATGGAGGAGGAACAAACAAAGAAACAAAACACACACAGAAAAAAAATATATTTGCACATCAAGTTTCTGTAATTACAGGGGAAGTTGATTTTTCACAGTCTGTTTGCATCAATGAGCTGACACAAAAAAGATGCATGTGTGGTCTTCTTGGAGGAAGACATCCACTTTTCCACACAGCTCTGCAAAAGGTATAAGGTAACATGATTCCAGATTTACTAGTTCTGACACTTTTGGCATTTTAAATGCATGTGATTAAATATACAAAAAAGAGTTGGATGAGGAACTCTATCCTGATAAACAAAGCTCTGGTATTTTACAAACTAAAAATGGGACAATTGTGAAGGTAAGTACTTGTTAAAAATATGAATCTGGCACTATAATCAACTAATCCAATGCACTAAGCAATAGCAATCACAGTTTATATTTAATTTTGGCAAAGCACAAGGCTCTAATTTGGTGTTATCACAGTCACATCACACTGTGCTGGACGAAAAAGAAGGCAATGGAAGAATTAATCTTTTCAAAACACCATTAATATAAAGGATGAAAAATACAAAGCTGGGATATGAAAAAGATAGTAAACAAGAGGATCAATTATCTCAGTTTTGTTAGTTGCATAAAAATGTTATCTTCCTTCTTAAACTTTGAAAAATTAGAATTAGAAAGCATTTCAGATTTCTTCTTTTAATTCCAACACTGTGTACAATCACAGGAATAATATTTTGTTCAAAGAATTTATGTAAGTTAAAAAAATAAATCTAATGTAGAACATACATTTGATGGGATCCTGCAGACCCTGTGTAATCTCCACTGAAGCATTAAAAACAAATTTTAATGTGGGAAAAAAATTCAAGCCGTCAGAAGTTTTTTCTTTACAAATGCCTTTCTCTTGGAGAACAACAAAAAGAGAAGCAGTCTATTATTTTGGTTTCCTTACATCTCTTTAGCTGTACTAATCATAGTGAATTTAGTTGTTGCTGTCCACATGAACGTCACAAACTGTCTCTTTAAGAGTAAAATATTACACATTAATAAAAGAAAGTTGATGTAAAATTGCTTTATCTTTGTTTTCAGGGTAAGATTTATGTAAGCAGAGGCATCAGTCATTTGGATCTCAGAACAGGCACCATCTCTTGCAGAAAGCAGCCTTGTGGTATCTTCCTGGTTGGTCTCCATAGTTTTATTAATCTAAAATAAAAATCACTGAATACTCTTTTATTTCTAGTTCATTCATATAAAACAAACAAATAAAACAGTCATCCCATGTTTATATTCTTTCAAGGCTCTATTACTAATGGTTACTCAATTCTGCATTACACTGGGAACACCTAGGGAAATAATGTAATATCCACCTAAATCTCCAAAGAGCTCATTATCATTACTGCCTTGACAATAGATACAAAATTAATAATAATTATGAAAGACATTTAAAATAATATATTATCGTTATCTCTGATGTAATTGCCACTCAAAAAGTATTTCACAAACCATTACAGAATTATAACTGTCAAATTTACCATGATTAATTTCAGTTTATTTGATTTGGTGAAAATAAATTGAGGCAGATTTCCATATGCATCAAACATAAAGGACAGAGTCAGTAGCGGAGTCCATTTTGGAAAGAGGAAAAATAAAAATTCAGTCTGGGATTTACTGAAAAAACTCTAGCTAATGAATTATGCCAAGAGACTTAAGGAAACCTCTAATTATACTGATACAGACTTCATCAGCTAATGCGTTTTACCTACAGCATTCATCCTCTCCGTATGCTAATCCCATAAGGGATATTTTAACACTGTGGGTGAAGATAATGTTTCCACAGATGTTCTGCATTCTCTGCCTTCTGCACCAACGTTGGTACATAGCAGGGGAAGAAATAGTTTTCGCACTATCCAGGAAACTGCATTAATATGATTTGCTTGTTCTCTTGTGATCTGATCCAGAGCACACAGCAGACAAGGCAAGAGAGTCTTAATCACTTCCCCTTACAGGATCTATACTATTCCTACGAACAAACTGAGGAGAACTGCCACCGTCCTTTATTCACTACCCCAATGGTCCTATTAGTTTCATGCGGTTAGAAACGTAGTGGAACCTTGACTCTGCCTCTGTTCATGTGAATATGATAACCAGTGAAGCTAAGTAATCCAAAAATAGGTCTAATAATTTCTGTTTAGGGCAGGACCATTGTAAGTGCTGCTTTCTTCTTGGTCATTTAATGGGCAGATTCCAGGGCAGATCATAATCCCTATGTAATTAAAATATAGTCACAATTAGCTTCTATACATGTACTAGGGAATTTAATACTCTTCTGCCAGTGAATTAGGATTTCATTATTTTCTTAGGGAACCCTAGAGCAGACATATAATTTATAACTAGTTCCATAAGACAGTCATAAAAAGGGGACATTCAGACAAAATTTATTTTCCATTGCAGCAAGTAATATCTTCTGTAGAGCCTGAGGCAGTAAATAACAAAGAAACCTGGACCCATTGATCCCATCTGTAAAACTATCTCTAGAACTAGAGCAGATGGGGTAAGATTTCACCTCTGCATCTTGTTCCGTGACCTTCCACTGGGGACTATTTGAGCCTACTGCTTTCTAAAAAGGGACTTGCAAAAATGTCTCTTGTTCTGAGATGGGTCTGCCCACTTTGGAAACACCAGTCTGCTGTCCTTTGACACACATATTGAATTTAGGGTCTGAGGGTTTTATAACCGTTTACTCAGGTATA
>NW_010294697.1:10000-12823 GCF_000700745.2 Antrostomus carolinensis
TCACATTGCTCATCAAACATCAATGAACTTGTTCTCAACAGCTGTGCAAAAGATGGTTATGGGAATTCACAGTATTATTTTATACTTAAGTTTATATAGAACTGCAAAAATTTTGGAAATGCAAGAGAGAGAGATAAGGCTGATTCGGTACAAACCACATTCATTGTACTTGTTTCACATTTTTTCTTTTTCTTCTTCCTTCCTGAAATTACCTGCCATCAGGACCTCATAGACAGAAATAGCCTTTAGATTCTGAATATTATTATGAACAAAGGTAACCACTTCCAGTTCAGTACTACCATTGAAAATATTTGGCTATTTACACACTTGCAGAGTCAAATTTACAAAGCAAACTGCTTACTTTAGAGAAAAAAATGCAGATCCAAAAAAACTCCTATCAAAAGGAATGAACCTCCTCTTCTCCAATTTCCCTAAAATTTTGACCCACCTCCTTCTCAAAACCTGGCAGCATAGTTCCACAAAAAACTTTTTATGATGCTAAGCAATTCTGCCTTCCCAGCTCTTTCCTGTTTACTTTATCCTACCATCATGATGCCATAAACATTGAGGGTCAAAGCAATCAACTGGATGAAAACATTAATTCAGACTACAAATAGTCTTTACTTTTGGTGGTATAACTTCAAAAAAACCCCAAACTTTTAGAAATTCAGGTTTTACCCAGACTGCTTCCCTGACCTAGACACCTATATTCAAAGGCTTCAGATATACCTACATCACAGAAGTTGAGGGAAAGGGAAAAGCAAGGGATAAGTGAGATGAGGAGTGCCTTCAGTCACAAAGAGGTAGGGTTAGCCTCCTATTCTGTGCATAAGAGTTTCAGATCAAAGGGTGTGAGGAAGGACTGTTTATTTCATACTTCCAGAACAGACAAGTTAAGAGGGAGTGGTGGAGAGGAGTATAATAGGCCTGAAGGCAGGGCACCCACTGGGAAGACACAGGATTCATGCTTACTTTGACAGGCACCAAGAACATATGCAGCTCCTCACAGAGAGTTCCACAGTGGTCATCCTCTTCCTGAAGTCTCGATTCATTTTCACAGTTTTCTCTTCCAGAAAGGTGCAGATACCATCAACACCTTGACTTCAGTCAGAGCATCCCTTCTTTCCAGAAAGCCTGTTACAGCCTCATGGAAGACTAGCAGGCTGTTTCAGCATTGTTTATTTTTGACAAATCCACAATGACTATTACTCATAAACTTGTAATGCAGGGTGATCATAAAACAGTTGTTTATTTGCTCATCATTCATAAGAGAAGAGTTATAATTTTCTGGACCATTTTCCCCTCATCAGTTTTAAGCATGGATGCCTTTTATTTTTTTTTAGTGAACTTTATCCACCTTCTATAAGTTCTCGATGACCGTTGCCACTCTCTTTGATGATACCTCAGTCTAAGTATAATGTGGAGAATTTAATCAATAGTGATAAAATTGAAAATGTCTGACTTTTTAAGGAATACTTTAGAGCTTGGGAGTAGGTATAATTGGGGTGTTTTGGATTTTCTGGGGGTTTTGTGGCTTACTGTTTAGGGGGTTTTTTGTTACATTTTTATTTCTCCTTAAAAAGGGTGTTACCCTTCATCATTATACAAAGTTGTGTACTGACTATATAATGATGATACAAAAATAAATAAAAAAAAACACTAAAGAAGAATATGTTTCTATTAAGTTTCTACTTATTTGCACGTATTAGAAATTTTTAATAAAACCAAAGTATGTCCATAGAGAGCAAAATGTGGAAAACTCTTCCTTGGACAAAAATTAGTGTGAATATTTTTCAACACAGCCTAATTTTAATTCTTCACCATGTACCTGGTAATTTCTTTAGTCTTCCTCCCAGAGTAATGAGAAATAGAAATCTTCACTCAAAAAGATAAGGGGAAAAAAATTACTTTTTTTTCTTGCAGGCTGCTGCACTCAGGAATAAAAGCTTTATGAACACATCAAATGTTGCAAGAGACTTGATAACCTTATGAGAATTTGTAAAAACGCAGGTATCCAAGAGGAGTTAGAGACTTACCACACCTGCATTGCTATGATCTTGTTGGCATCCTGAAGATATAGTGGGATGGCTGCTATGACTGGAATATTGGAATGGAAGGATGCAGGCACTTTAGGAAGAACAGGCAGGGGAGGTGAGGAGGGAGTGTCTCCCTCTGTCAGTGACCAGCTGGAGTGCATGGAACTCTGCCTGGGGATGGATGAAGAGGTGGCTGAGAGTTTATGGGTCAGGATTAAAGGGAGGGAAAGGTAACATTAATGTGGGGATCTGCCATAGGCCACTCAACCAGGAAGACCAAGTGGATGAAGCACTCATAGACAGCAGTAGCCTCACATTCACAAGCCATGGTCCTCATGAGGCACTTCTATCCCAGTATCTGTTGGAGGGACAACACAGCAGGGCATAAGCAACCCAGGAGGTCCCTGGAATGTGATGATGATAACTTCCTTCTCCACGTGATAAAGGGGCCAATGAGGAGAGGTGCTGTGCTGCACCTTGTTCTCACGAACAAGGTGGGACTGGTGGGGAATGTGAAGCTCAAGGGCAGTGACCATATAAGAGGCCTACATGGTTGAACAAGGAGCTCCTGGACAAGGTCAAATACAAAAAAGAAGCTTATAGGGGGTGGGAGCAAGGACAGGTAGCCTGGGAGGAATATGGAGAAATTGTCCAAGCAGTCAGAGATCAGGTTAGGAAACCTAAAGTCCTGATAGAATTAAATCTGAACAGGGACATCAAGGAAAACAAGAAAAACTTCTATGGGTATGTTGATGATAAAAGGAATCACAGAATCACAGAATGTTGG
>NW_010294698.1:0-220 GCF_000700745.2 Antrostomus carolinensis
GGACACGCTGCCCTAGTTGGAGCGTGAACTCTACCGTCTGGGCCGATTTCCCCCCGGCGCCAGCATCCCCCGGGGAGGGGCGTGGGGCCACCCAGCTCTGCCTGGACCGGCCCGGCCCGGGGTGGCGATGACGCAGAAACGCGCTTTCCTTTCCTCTTTTGGGCGATTTAGGGGAACTAAAAAAACAAACATCGGGCCGTTTCATGGAACCGGTGGAGAA
>NW_010294698.1:254-1600 GCF_000700745.2 Antrostomus carolinensis
AGAGAGCGGGGCACATCCTTTTAAAGGAAGGACAAGGGTTCTCTGAGAAGGAAAAACAAAAGATGACAGTGGTGGCTGTAACCCCACCATGAACCAGGGACCTCCTGGCCACGCTCGGAGAGCTAACCTCCCCGGACTTCCCATTACCTCTCCATGACACTTCACTAATGCTCACACAATGGCCAACTGAGCAGTTTAAGTAAAGATATTTTAACCTGAACTAAACATTGTCTCCAGACAATAGGATGCAAAGCAACATCTGGTACCACGCATAAACAACGCTGTGCAACAGCATATGCTCGACGTCTAGAAGTTTATGTCAACACTAAGCAGTCGAGGAGACTGTCGCTTCTCGGCATGAAATCTTAATAAATGGCTGTTTGCTGCGCTTCCGAGGTGAGCATCCACGATCCTTCCTCCCGGGACATCCTCTTCAGCTTGAGGTTGCCCGGCAAGAGATCTTCGTGCCCCATCCGCGCCTCCTCCCTCGGAGCAAACCACCAGTGAGAAATGCCACGGGGAGAGCCTGTGGCCCGGCCTAGGGACACCGCCGGGTTCCCCCTTCACCGCTGCGGCTCCTGCGGGGACAGCTCGGCTGCCGGTGGAAACGGCCAGCGCTGAATGGGCAACTTCATGGAAGCGCTTCTTTAAAGAGGAGGCTCTAGGCTAATGAAACCGCGGGAGGTGACTATTGCAAACAGCTGTTCCTCATACATATTTCATTATACAATCAGATAACGCATCTTACCACCTTCTCAATTATTCACTGATAAACATTTTCAAGACGTTTTGACATCTGTCTTAGGGCCTGCTATTAATTTAGTAATCACTGCGGTTAAAAATGTATGGGGACCGCACCTCACAAAACCTCCCATTTCACTTACGAGGACAACTTCCGTAACACCTCGCCCTAAGCAGCTTATCAGGTCAAAGAGAGCCCCGAGATGGGTGGGGGGAAACACACGATCTCCGCCCTCGGACTGCCGCTCCGGGGAGGCTGCGCCGGGCCCCGCGTCCCGCCCCGCTGAGTGCCGGGGCTCTGCAGCGCCGAGCACGTCCCGGCACCCTCTGGAGCTCCCGGGGAGCAGCAGGAGGCCGGTGGGAGCAAGGCGGCTCCTTCCCTCCCTGGAGAGCCAGAAAAGTCGCGTCCGTCCCTTCGGTCGGGCTCTTGGTACAAGCGCTCCCTCTCCCCAGGCAAAGGGCGCTCACTATTGTATCGGGGCGCCCCAGAGGAGGACAGCGGACTGTCCGTTGCGCCCTGGCCGGGGGCTGGACGGCTGCTTCCCCCTGCTCCCATCCGTGACCCGCCAGCCCTCCACCCCGTGTCTCCGTCGACACCACGGGGT
>NW_010294698.1:1751-2023 GCF_000700745.2 Antrostomus carolinensis
AGCGTCTTAAACCTGCCTCTTTTGTGTCTCTTCCTTGGCAATAATCCTTAAAATAAGGAGCATACCACCTCCTGAAACACACATGCACAAATACCAGATGTTACACATGAACATTAAAGAGCGAGTTAAACGAGCAAAAGGGAGAATCCAATCTCGACAACTCTTTCAGACACTTTATTGATTAAATTAAACCATTCAGCGCCTCTCTCCTCCCTCCGCTTCCCCAGACTACATATTTTAACCACAAAATTCATACGCAAGCAATAATCGCC
>NW_010294698.1:2036-2283 GCF_000700745.2 Antrostomus carolinensis
CCCATGCCAAGGTAAGTGGATGGAATCGCATGCGTGTTTTCCCGTCCTGCTACAAAAGATCTTGCTTACAAGTAATTTCTAGAGCTGCGGTCCCGCCAGTGACACGGAGTTTCTGCTTTGCAGAAGGCGCAGGACCCACGCGTGAGCCAGTGAAACGAGGAAGAAGTGATGCTTTCAACCTGGCACTGCTCCTCTCGCCGTCCCGTTGGGGCTTGGCCGCCCCCACACCCACCCACACCCCGCTCCC
>NW_010294698.1:2324-3823 GCF_000700745.2 Antrostomus carolinensis
CGGCGGTGGCACCGGGGGGTCCCACCAGCTCCCGCCGCGCTGGCCGGCTCCTCTCGGCGCATCCCGGCGGGTACCCGGGTGCGAGTGTGTTTGCTCTAAAGCCTCAAGCGGAGTCCTGGTCGTGATTTTCATCTCACCGTCAAGAAAAGTACCGGCACCCAGGACTGCTGGGGCGTGTAAAAGCTTTTCTGCCTTGCAGGTGGCAGAATGGCAGAGGAGGATTTGGGGTCAGACGGAAGAGGGGATGCTCTGTGAAATGAGAACAAATATTCTTAATGCTCCCTCAAAATATTAGCCACAGCTGAAGACCTTGCTTTCCCTTGAATCTCTGTAAACAACAAGAGGGTCAGTGCTGAGCTCCGAGTCTCTGGTTCGGATCTACCTGGAATCCACGATTTTTAAAGTCAGAAACAGAGAAAATCGGGTTGTGAATGTGCGGAGGGTAGACGCGTTCATCGTGCTTTAAAGTGACGTGTCAGAAGCCCTAGAATAAAGCCGATGCTGGAAGCTTTCCGCCAGCCGCTCTTGAATTGGTCCTCCACTCACTCAGAGCTGGTCTGTGCCTACCTGGCTCTTGACTTCAGCTCTCTGAAGCCCTTGTAGAGTTTTCAACACTGTTCTTGCAGCCGTGTTCCCGCAGAGCCCTCCTGCTCAGCTTGCCCACCCCAGCCCCAAGATGTCCTTCGCCCTATCGATTTGCGCTATAGCCAAACAGGGCGAAAAGACGAGAATTGTATTCGACAGATGCTGCTCACTCGTGAATAACAGGTTCAGCGCATACGGTATCTCTCGCCATTATCCTGTAAGTTAATATTGAGTAGCAATAGCTGTCTAAATATCAAAATCTATTTATAGGGGATGCAGAGCCATGACCTCCCAATCTGACCTTCAGGAACCGCAAGCTGGAAAACAGAGCAAAGAAAAAAAAAAAAGTAAAGGAGGAGGAAAAGCCCAGGAGTACAATGGAGATTTGTGCGTGGCGGAGCTGGGCTGGGCTGCCTTTGTGCCGAAATCCTGAGGGGAACTTGGACCTTTAGGACGGCACCGGCCCTGCGGCCCCGGGTAGGAGCGGTTCTGTCCGACTTCTGTGTGCCCCTGCTGTGGTCGCAGTATTGCTTGGTCCACTTTTGCCCATTTGCAAAAGGGTTTTGGTTTTTTAGAAAAGAAAAGAAAAGAAAAGAAAAGAAAAGAAAAGAAAAGAAAAGAAAAGAAAAGAAAAGAAAAGAAAAGAAAAGAAAAGAAAAGAAAAGAAAAGAAAAGAAAAGAAAGAAAAAAAAAAGAAAGAGACGGGAAAACACAAAACGACACCGTTGATTTACCAGCGGGTCTCAGTGCGAGCTGGGGCAGCGGAGAGCTCAGCAGAGGGCAGACCCACAGCTTGGGAAATCATTTTGCACGGGGGGTTGGCGGAGTTTTTCCTTATTTTGCTGCTCGCAGCCTCCCCAGCACAAACAGAAGAGGGAAGGGCGGCTTGGGTGTCTTCCCACCCCGGCCCGGGC
>NW_010294699.1:0-2290 GCF_000700745.2 Antrostomus carolinensis
AGCTGAATAACCATTGCTTACCCTTGTCATACTCAAAATCACTTTGTAGATGACTATTGGTACATAGAATGACACTCTGCTGCAATCAGAAGTCCTATTGAACCATTCCTCCTATTAAAACTATCCCACATCTCTGATCATCCTTCTTTTTACCTTTTCTAGGTCTACTACATCCTTTTTTTTATATGGCATGAATGGAAGTACACATAGCATCCCAGATATAGGTGCACTAGGGATTTGTAGACACAGTTTTAAAGTGAAGCTCTGTTTTCTATCTATTTCCTAGTAAGTTCCAGGATTTTACTCACATATTTTGCTTGTACTGAGCACTTGCATGGCATCTCCTTCTCTGGAGACATTCAAAACCTGCCTGGATGCCTTCCTGTGTAATCTCATTTAGGTTCCTGCTCTGGCAGGGGGATTGGACTAGGTGATCTTCTGAAGTCCCTTCCAATCCCCAACATTCTGTGATTCTGTGATTCTGTCATGAAAGCACTACCTGCAATGACTCCAAGCTCTTTTTTCTGAGGTGCCAGTGCTAATTTAGAGTGGATTGTTGTGTATGCAGTTATCAGTTTTCATTTCCCTCCTGGCTTTCACTTGGCGTTAGCTCAGGCTCAGAGGGCTGATATGTGATGTTCTGAGTCACTAAACATCCTGGGTCCTCACTCAAAAAGATCTTATGCCCCAACGTAGAACTTCCTAGCTTATTATTTGGGCTCAGACTTTCTCTCAGTTGAAAGGGTAGACATACAGTTGTTTACTTACGTGCACCCTTTTTTCTGCCATTAATTGAAGCTAAAACCCAGAGATGATAGAAGATGCAACTTTCCACAGTCCATGCCACTTCAAGTCTGGTGAAAATCTGATCAACTGGGTTTATTTCACTGAGAGGTGGAACTTCTATTACCGTCTTCTGTGTTATGAAAAAGATGGGAGAAATCCCAACATCTACTATGTCTTCTAGATCAGAGGCCATTTCATATGACTGGGGAATATAAGCACAGCAAGTATTTCCATTACTCTGAATCATGCATATGCTGGAGATCTGCTGTTCCTACTTCAAATCCAAAGAGGAAAAAAACCCAAGATGCATTCCCTCAGTTCATTACAGTGTCAGTCATGGCCTGCAGAAGTGAGAAACTGGCTGTTAAATGATATTCTGTCACTTCTGAAAAGTTAGGAGGAAAGGGGAGCATTTGCCCAGCTGCTGCTCAGCCACAATCTAACAACTAGAATCATTAAGTCCTGGGCAATTCCATAATTGCTCTTTTCCACCCAAATTTTTCCCCTCCCACAAGGAATTTAAGACTAGATGGATACTTCTTTGTTTAGCTTTCAAAAGGTACCAGCCTTTGAAACTTCACTGTGAGTTTCTTCCAAGCTCACAAGTCTAAGTCCTGGAGCACAAAGGCTGCTCATCCCTGGAAGTTCACTGATGAGCCTCATAGGAAGGAACCTAATGAGTCCCACTCATGGAGGTGTTTGTTGTTATAGGCACTTTGGCACTAGTGTTGAGACACTCTCTCTCTCACCAATATGGCCTGGCCATGCTGTTAAGTGTTACCAAGAAATTGGTCAAGGGCTACACTGACGTGGACATGTAAGTCCTCAACCTACCCATGGAACCAAAAACCCAAGTCTGTTCTGGAGGTATTAAGGTGACATAACTGCTAAATTGTACTTCTCACCCAAGTTCTGGTTTTACAGCCTCATGCTGCTGCATCTTACTGCCTTAAAGCCAGTTCAGCCTGGACTATTACTTTCTCAGTGTAGTCACTGCCAGCAATGGCAGTTCTTCTCCCCATCCATCTCTGATTACTATTCTGGATCTCCTTGAAGTTGAGGAGAGGAGCTGCGCTCCATCCAGGGATCTTCTCTGTAATTCTGGGCACTTTTGGCTATCCAACATTGGGAAAACACACAGGAGAGTGTCTGGCAGTGACAGTTTCACTGGGCTAACCCTCGGCTAGCAGCGAACGCAGCCGCTCACCAACTTTCCCCCCACCCCCAGGGCATAGGGGAGAGGATTGGGGGGCAAGGGTAAGAGGACTGGTAGGGTGAAATAAGAACAATTTAGTAATAGAAATAAAGGAAACTTAAAATAATACTGATATTAAAATAGTAATTATAATTATAATATTAATAAAATATACAAATGAGTGATGCACAGTGCAATTGCTCACCACTTGCTGACCCAGCCTGGCCCGTTCCCAGATAACGATCCCGGAGGAGCGACAATCCTGAACCGAAACCACAATCCAGGAAGAGCGAGAGCCCGAGTGAAAGC
>NW_010294699.1:2367-11846 GCF_000700745.2 Antrostomus carolinensis
CCTGAGTGAAAGCCAGAGAGAGCAAGAGAGGAAGAGCCCCTTAGTAATATACTGACCATGGGGGATAGGAGATGGAATATCCCACTGGCAGAGCCAAATGCCAATTGAGCTGATTCATTTAAATATTCCTCATCCCCTCAGATCTTGCACTTGTAGACTGACAGAACACAAAGTCCTTCACTTCCAGCAACAAAAATGCAAACGTTGGGATGTTCTCAGTGATTCTCTCCTAACAAATCCAAGGCTGAAAGCAAAATGCAGCACTGTTCTGGCTACTAAAAAGAAAACCAGCTCTGGCCCAGCTAAAAACCAGGACACTGAAATTTCTGATCTGCTTTGTTTAGCTGTTGAAAATCCCTCTGTAAGGACAAATCTCAGCACTAGCACATGGGACCAAAATGTCATTGCTTTTTCATAGTCATTTTTATACTTTTGCAATCAGCCTTTGGCTTCTAACTTGAAACAGATGGGGAAGGGGGAAAAAAAAAAAAGAAAAAGGTGTCTCACATATGTGTTCATATAGAAAAGCAGTGAGTCCTGACACAGCCAAGGTTTCTCTCTTGTTCAAGTGCATCCACAATTTTGGAGCATGCTGTCCCTGTTTACGAGCGTGCTATCCAGGCATGAGTTTCAAAATGCCAACACACAAGGCAGTGCAGTTAAGAGAATGTTGAACATCTTTCAGTGCCATGGGTTTTTTTCTGCACATGGAGAATCTCAGCTGGGATGTTAATGACCTCATTTGCTTTTAGAAAGTGGGTCTTTCTAGCCAGAACCCCTGCTACTTTATCAGTGACCTGGATAGTGGGATTGAGTGCACCCTCAGCAAGTTTGCTGAGGAGACCAAGGTGAGAGGGGCAGTTGATACAATAGATGGAAGGAATGCCATCCAGAGGGACCTGGACAAGCTTGAAAAGTAGACCCATGAGAACCTCACGAGGTTCAACAAGGCCAAGTGCAAGGTTTTGCACTTGGATCGGGACAATCCCAAGTATGTGTACAGACTGGGAGAAGAACTTATTGAGAGCAGCCCTGCTGAGAAGGACTTGGGGGTGTTGGTGGAGGAGAAGCTTGACATGAGCCGGCAATGTGCACTTGCAGCCCAGAAGGCCAGCTGTATCCTGGCCTGCATCAGAAGAGGGGTGGCCAGCAGGGTGAGGGAGGGGATTGTCCCCCTCTACTCTGCCCTTATGAGGCCCCATCTGGAGTATTGCATCCAGGCCTGGAGCCCTCAGCAAAATAAAGATGTAGAGCTGTTGGAGCAGGTCCAGAAGAGAGCCAGGAAGATGATCCGAGGGCTGGAGCACCTCTCTTATGAAGAAAGGTTGAGGGAGCTGGGCTTGTTCAGCTCAGGGAGAAGAGAAGGCTCCAGGGAGACCTAATCGCAGCATTCCAGTACTTGAAGGAAGCTTATTAACAGGAGGGAGAATGACTTTTGACATGGGCAGATAGTGACAGGACAAGGGGAAATGGTTTTAAACTAAGAGAGGGGAGATTTAGGTCAGATATTAGGAGGAAATTTTTCATCCAGAGGGTGGTGAGGCACTGGAAGAGGTTGCCCAGAAATGTTGTGGATGCCACATCCCTGGAGGCAATCAAGGCCAGGTTGGATGGGGCCCTGGGCAGCCTGGCCTAGTGGTTGGCAACCCTGTCCACAGCAGGTGGGTTGGAACTAAGTGATCTTTAAGATCCCATCCAACCCAAACCATTCCACACTAATATGCTTCTATGATTCTACTATGCAGAGTCATAGAGAAGGTCTAGGGAAAAATCTGTATTGCTTGTCAGAGAAACAAATTAGGAAGAGAAAGTCATATGCAGGATTATATTCGAGGAGCAGATCAGAGCTCAGTAGAGAGAGGATGGCAGGAGTGTCCCAGAGAGACAGGAGGGGATAAAATATGCAGAAGTACCGTTGAGTACTTGAGACAGGAAACTGCTAATCGGGAGATTTAGCATCTCTTCCTAAATCTGTCATGGTAAGAGTTAGTGAGCATTAATCAGTCAGGGCATTCATCCCTCCTGTGCCTCTGCTCCTCTGCCTGGCAGAGAGGGATGGCACCAGTTTTGCAGGGACTTTTGCTTGCTCACATTTCTTGCAATGAAATGGTCAAGCAAAAGATCTAATAGTATTATGAGTGCCAACACTTCTCACACCATGCTGGATCTGCTACCCTGAAATCCTCAGTGTACATATTTGCAGCTACCCTGTTCCAGCTGATGTGGGGAGTAAGGAGAAAAGGAGGCTGAGGAGTGACCTTCTCACTTTCTACAACTACCTGAAAGGAGGGTGTAGAGAGGTGGGTGTTGGTCTCTTCTCCCAAGTAACAAGCGATAGAAGAAGAGGAAATGACCTCAAGTTGTGCCAGGGGAGGTTTAGATTGGATCTGAGGAAAAACTTCTTCACCAAAAGGGTAGTCAAGCATTGGAACAGGCTGCCCAGGGAGGTGGTGGAGTCATCTTCCCTGGTGGTGTTTAAAAGACGCGTAGAGGAGGTGCTTAAAGACGTGGTTTAGAGGTGGAATTGGTAGTGTTGGGTTTATGGTTGGACTCGGTGATCTTAAAGTTCTTTTCCAACCACTATGATTCTGTGATTCTAAGGACTATGTGATTTTTTTTTATTTTCCAAAAGGATAAGCACAACATCTACCCAGACTGAAACATCATTGTGATCTAAGGAGGTAGCAGCAGCAGCACAGAAAATCAGCTTAATTTCCAGGCTGAATCCAACTAAAGAAACATTTACAGGTGTGCAAGTTTGAAGACAAGCTCCAGACTGTTAAGAGCCACAGCTTTCTAGGGGTGAAAACTCCCCTGTAACTATAACTGCAGTGCAGAGCTTGCAAACAGATGTCTTTTTCTCACCTCTGCTCTGTCAACAAACATGTAGAAACCTACATCCACATCTCTCAAAAAGTCAATTTTCTGGTCCTCCATGTTACAGAAAGCCAAGTGCACATGCATGTGGGTGTCTGGATGTGGGTGGTAATTTAAGGGTCTCGCCATAATCGACTCTTCTGGGAAAATTTAAAATACCATTCTCCTGTGGGTGGAGATTTGAGGACCTTCTCCTAGCAAATTAGAAGCTGGTTTGTTTGGTTTTTTTCAGTGCATGCGTGGGTGGTGAAACTGGGCTCACCTTCGGCAACTTCAATGTAAAAATAAAACTTGTAAGACATTTAAATCTTCAGAGAGGATTTCAGACCTTCCTGCAGACAAATTAGCAATGAATATCTTGCACGTATGTAGAATACACAGAGTGGTAGAGATAAGGAGCTGGTTATTATTAGCACAATATTAATATCTCTGGAGGTTCAAACTTAGAGGTGTTGGTGTGCAGGACACTGAAGACACTGTAAGTGGGGCTAGCCAATTTTTCTTTTAATTTATTTTATTTTTAGTTTTTTACTCGATGATTAACATTTTGCTTATTCTTTATTCCCCCCCCCACATACACACACACATCACCCATTGCACTCTTGGTCAGGCTGAAAAGCTTTATGAAACTTGGTCAAAGTTCTAGGTTAATTTCAAGTAAAATCAGTAAGTAAATTAGAAGATAATGGAACTGTCAGTCTTCTGCTCAGCAGCTCATGGGTAGGGAGAGGTCCTCAATGTATGGTTGTGAGGACATTTAACTCACCAGTACAGATGCAGACTCTCTTTAGCTCATGTGCTGCTTGTAGACGTGGCCCAGCAGGAAACATAAAGCCCATATGATGGTGGTCAGTTAGAAAGAAAATAGAGCAAATATTGAATCTATAAGCTGCAACTGGTTTTAAATATTACCTCAATCTGGTCATTGCTTCATCACTGACACACTGTGACAACTAAGGCTAGTCAAGACTCATGCTTCCATATAACAGTGTTGTTGGGAATTATTTATCTGTGAAAAAAAAAATACAAATTATTTGTATTTGAGTCAATGTGGAACAAGTGAATCATTTTTACCTGGCTCTGGTACAGCTTCTTGCTGACTAATTTTGGTGTACACTGGTTTGGAATGATAACTTTGAAATATACCAGAGTTAATAAAGACAGAGATAAAAGTCATGGCTGAAAGTCATGGTAATGCTAAGAACATGGTAAAGGCAGTGTTAATTAATGTTGATTTAGAGAATAGGAAGTTGGTGTGAAATAATTCAAGAACCCAGAATTGAATTTTAGACAATTATCCTTAAAAATATTAAATCACAACTTCAAATCCAACCTTCTTTCTCCTGTTAGGGTATTTTGAATGTTGGATTTAAAGTACACATTGAAGACTTATTTGCAAAACCAGAAACAAACATTCCTCAGTTACTGTTCAAAATTAAATACCTCTCTAGATCAGTTCCCAAGTAGGCAATATCTTATCCAGGACCCTGGCTGAAACTTCCATGCAGTTTTCTCATACAGCAAACCCTGTGAGAAATAAAAGCAATGTGATGCTGAAAACAAAATCAAAATCATATCTCCCTCCTAAGCATACTTCTTTTGCCTATAAAAGTGCAGAAATTGTTTTCTAGAGGAAAAGGCTTATCTCAGTAGATTGATATGTCCCTGTCAACTGCAGGCAGGTTGGACTAGATGACTGTTAAAAGTCCCTTCCAACCCAAACCATTCTATGATTTTATGATATTAAGGGATGAATGTGGGTGCAAAGAGGGAGCTGGAGGGAGAGGAGTGGGAAACCAAAGTGCCTAAATGGTGGTTTTGGAAAGACTTAGCAACACCCTTTGGAAACCTGTCAGTGACACAAGACCCAGCAGCACGATCACCAGCATTCTCCATTGACCAGAGATGAGTTGGGATGTTTGAACTGCAGTCTTATTCTAGACATAATCCTGTTGAACCCAGATGAAATTCAGCCTTGGATGGAAAGCTTTCAGCGCTTCTGTCTTATTTTGGGTCGGTCATTACTGGGATTTTTCTAAACTGCCTTACATCTCTAATCAGCCACTCTATTTTATTTATTTTATTAAGTTAAAGCAAAGAGAGATGTTTTCCAGTGGGATTTGCAGTTTCTGATGAGAAGAAATAGACAGCTGATGAGACTATAATTCATATCTTTAGTCTGCTCAGCTCTTCTCCTGGAACACAAATATCCTGTAGCTATATGATAAAGCTGAATGCCTGAGTTTGAGTACCCAAGGTGACTCCCACCTTCATGAGGTTGAGATCATTTCAGAGCAAAAAACTTGCCTAACATTTCTGCAAACTCAAAAGTTTCAAGCCAGAAAAGAAAGGGAAGACTTTTCCTTGAAATTCAGTGGATGCATTGCTAGCTCAAGAGTTTCTCCTGGAGGACTGTCAAGACTCACCATGTCTTTGAGGTTCAGAAGAATGCCAGTGCATCAGCTTTGTCCCTATAATGTAACTTCCAGTAAAATTAGTTTGAAAGTCAGGTGTGCATAGCATGATAAAGTCTATTTCTCACAGTTTATTTTTCTTCCAGATACATTTCTGGCAAAATATAATAAAACAAATCAGCTATTCCTAACAAAAGGAAGTATCATTAATGAAGGCAGTTGTGACAACTGTAGAAAAAATGAGATTTCAGAGGTTTTTATTTCATTGTTACAAAACCAACCAAAACAAAACGGAAAACACTGACAGTGTGTCAACATTTGGGAAGGGGAAAGTCGGGGCAGGTAGGGAAGGAGGAAGCAGAAGATGATGGTGACTCTAGGGGACAATAACATGTCTTGGAGAAGGAAAATTTTTATTAAGGTTGCTTAACTTTAGCATTAAACTTAGATATAAACTTAGCATTAACTTAACTTTAGCATTAACTTAGATATAAACACGACTTAACTATTCTAATTATTGCCAAGTCACACTACTGTGCTCTCCTGGACTGTTTGACCTAACTCACTACAATCTGTCCTCTTGCATCTATACAAGAAATTCCTGATGTCCAGAACCACCCTTCCCTTTTCTGAGCATGTCATTGCTTGTTTATGGGGTACCTGGTTTATAGAAAAATGTCTGGAGAACATTAATTATGGGGCTGTTACTTCCCGTGAGCTCTTCCAGACATTTTAGCATCCAGCAAAACAGTTGAGTTTGTATGCTACAAGAGGCATATATTTGTATCTACTAAGATAGTCAAGACTAGAAAAGACTGAGCTAATTAATATAATTGGAAGTATATTGTAAAGTAGGTAAATCATTTCTGAGGTCCCACCTTCTTACAACTGCACTAACTGAGGATACTTCACATCAGTCACCTATAAAAGGAGGTGTTCCAAAAAAAAAAAAAGCATTTCTTAAATGGCTGAAAATCATTCAGACAACCCAGTATAAATGAAAGTTACAGGCAAGAGAGATATCAGGGAGTTTGTTGAAGGCAAGATATGAGCTATACACAGAAGAAATGGGAAGCACGTTTGTACATTTCATTAATGCTTCCTAGGACTCAGCAGACTCCTCAGAAATAGATCTACAACAAAAAAAAAAATATTTTAATTTCTTATTTGCCCAGCTTTCTTGGTTTGTTTGTACATTTCATTAATGCTTCTTAGGACTCAGCAGACTCTTCAGAAATTGATCTACAACAAAAAAAAAAATTTAATTTCTTATTTGCCCAGCTTTCTTGGTTAGAAATTGTTTCTTGCCATGTGTCTGTCCCATCAGCACAACAATCCCTTGCCATAGGGTTGGCAAATCTGATGTCTGCAGTTTCAAAGAATGGCAAAATTGTAGGGGTTGGAAGGGACCTCAGGAGATCATCTAGTCCAATCCACCTGCCAAAGCAGGCTCCCTGCAGCAGGTTGCACAGGAAAGTGTCCAGGCGGGTTTTGAACATCTCCAGAGATGGAGACTCCACAACCTCTCTGGGCAGCCTGTCCGAGGGCTCTGGCACCCTCACAGTAAAGAAGTTTTTTTCTTAAATTTGTCTGGAACTTCCGATATTCCAGTTTTTGCCCATTGCCCCTTGTCCTGTCACAAGGTACTACTGAAAAAAAGTCTGGCCCCATCTATTTGGCCCCCACACTTCAGGTATTTATAGCCATTGATAAGATAACCTTTCAGTCTTCTCCAGGTTGAAGAGTCCCAGCTCTCTCAGCTTTTCCTCATATGGGAGATGTTCCAGGCCCTCATCATCTTTGTGGCCTCTGCTGGATTCTCTCCCGAAGTCCCCTGTCTTACTTGAACTGGGGAGCCCAGAACTGGACACAATACTCCAGATGTGGCCTCACCAGGGCAGAGTAGAGAGGGAGGAGAAACTCTCTCAACCTGCTGCCCACGCTCTTTTTAATGCACCCTAGGATACCATTGGCCTTCTTGGCCATTCCAGTGAATAATGACCACATGCTCAGTTCAGTGGCAGAGGCTGCTCCACGTTTACTGTCTATAAGGAACATCCCTAATAGCTCATGATTTAGCAGACAATGTGCTAAAATGAATGGCAAGACACAGACACAACAGCACCCACCTGTATGGTTTTATGGGACTGCTCATCATGTACCATCCTCCCTTCCTCATGAGCACATTTATGTGTAGCCAGCCCATCTATTGGTCACAGCTTCTACAGAACCTGTTTTGATTAATGTTTTCAGCAAAGCTTTTCTGTAATTACACGTACTAATCAATGCTTCAGGCAAAGCATCCAGAATAAAGGACAATATTTTATTACAAGAGGTATTTTAGTGAAATACCATTTCTGTTAGTATATTACGTATTTTCTCCAAAGTGAGCCCTATGTTGCCCTCAAATATGCCACTGACTTATTACATACTTCACTTTTCTAAAGTAACAAAAGAACTCTAAGATATTGCATTAAACATTAATTGTAAAATTTATTAAAACATTTTTGTAAAGATATGAGGGATTTAACCTTAATAGCATAAGTATATATCAGCTTCTGGAACTTGCTTGTTTACACAAAGAAGAGATTATTTTCATAGATGCCTTGAAAATAAAAATGGATAGAACATATTCTACAAGATTTAAAGAAAAAAAAAGAAAAAGAAAAAAAATGGAATTTGAAGAAAAAACATCTGCTCATTTCTGAATGTGTCATTCTCGAGGCATGTAAACACATTCTACCTAATCTTTCACTTCATCTTATTCTCTTGCTGATTCCACTTATTTCATAATGTTTATGACATCCTGAATAAGTTTTAAAAAAAAACAATTTTTTTTTTTTTTTTTAAGAACATAAATAAATTAGATTAAGAAGATTAAGAACACTGTGTTCCATGAAAACAAATGTCAGGAATTTCAGAAGTAGTTTATGTTGCTGAAAAAAACCTTTTTTTTTTTTTTTTATTCTGATATCACATTATTTCTAGGTAAGAAATAAATTTATGACCAATTTTTCATAATAATTTATTAAAATTTACCTTTTAGTTTCTATGTTATGCCTAAATTTCTATGGAAGAAGATCAGGTTATCCTAAGCTTTAAAATTAAATCACAAAACTCAGCTAGACTTTTAATGCCTTTCAAAAGACACATTAACAGTGAGCGACTGTAAGTGACTCTGTCCTCAGTTTTCCCTTCTTCAAAGAACTTAGAAATTGAAATTGAGCAATTGTTCCCTAGCATACAAAAGAAGGTGTTTATAGCAGGAAAACACATTAAAATGTATTGTGATGCAGGGCGGAAAGATAACCACCTTTTGTGAATGTGCTTAAACATTTTCCTGGTTTCAAGAACCACAGGATGAAATACCTCCTATAAATTTTAAGCTTCTTTCGGAGGGTTAAGAAAGGTCATTAAAAAATACCGTACAGTATTCAAGGCCTGGCTGGTGGGATTGTCAGGCTTCTGCTTATCATTCGTGGAAAATAACAGTGATTATGGAAGATCCTTGATGACTGGAAAAAGGCTGATCTTAAAAAAAAAAAGGTACATCATAAAAAAGCCTGAAACCAAAACCAAGCAAAACTCAATAAAAAAACCCCTGAGTAATAAGGAGAACATTAGGAAGCACAAGTCACTGTATCACCTCCATCCACGGAAAAATCATGGAGTCTGACAGCAAGGGCAAACGGTGATTGAAGGCCCCAGTCGCCTTCTATGACAAGCATGGCTGGGTGGGTGAGAGATCAGTAGATGTCATACATTTCTTAATTAATATGACTTTAAACACCAGTTTCCACTGCATTCTCATTTGAAGGTTGTGGCAATGGATGAACAAGCTATCAAGTAGGTTGAAAATTGTCTGGACCACCTTGCTCAAAGGACAGCTATCAATGTCTGAGTGTCTGGCTTGTTAAGAAGAAGAACAGACAGGGCTGATATTGTCCTCCATCTTCCTCAGTGACCTGGATGATGACACAGTGCATCCTCAACAAATTTAAGGAACTAAACTAAGAGGAAGGATTGACATGGTGAGATACAGAAGAGCTTTGATCCAAAGGGAATACAATAAACTTGCAGACTGGAGCAACATCATGAGATTCAACAAGTATGAAAGTTTGCATCTAGGACAAAATCATCTCACACCTCAGTACAGGCAGGGACCTGACTGACTGGGAACAGTCCTGC
>NW_010294699.1:11875-13189 GCF_000700745.2 Antrostomus carolinensis
ACATCAGATAACAGAACACTCTGATTGCAAGTGGTCAAACTATGTCTCACACTAAACTGAAAATAACCTGACCGGCAGGATGAAGAGGAGTTCTTATCCTTCTCTATCTGGCATTGGTAAGACTGCACTCAGAATACTGGATCCAGTTTTGGATTCTCCATTCAAAAGTATGTGGAGCAACTGAAGAGTGTCCAGCAGACAGTTCCTATCATCGTCAGGGGTCTACAGTGCAGATCCTATGAAAAGAGACTGAGAGCTGGTTTTTGTCAGTCTGATGAAAAGGTGGCTAAAAGGTGACCTAGTAGCTGTTCATGCTCTTGTATGAACTATAGTTATAGGGACAATGAGGACAAACTTTTCTTGGTAGTGTTAGATGATATAATGGAAGACAACATCCTGAAACTGCAGTTTGGATTATTCATGTTGCACATCTGAAAAAAAAAAAAAAAAACAAACAAAAAAGCAAAACCAAAAACAAACAAAGCCAAAACCAAAACCAACCCCTTCCCTAGAAAAGTAGTGCAACCCCAAAACAGTTTATTAAACAGGTCATAGAAGTTTCAAGACTTGACTAGAAGAAGTCATTGCTGACTTGATCTAGTGTTGGCAACACTCCTGCTTCAGGCAGGAGGTTGAACTATGTGCCTTCCACAAGTGTTTTCCAAGCAATGTTCTCTGGCAATCCAAGTCTGAAATGGAGGCCAGAGCCTTGAAAACCAAAACTTTCTCCAAAAAGTAATCTGGGATAAATTTCACAAACGTAGTAGACAATGACATTAAATATTCAGTAGACATATTATACTATTTGTTGTCCATATATTTAAAAGTTTAACTTTTTAGGAATTTTCTAATTCACCCTTCTCTTTGTGACATACATTTGAGAAAAAACTACTTTACAGTAAGGGTTACAGAGCACTGGAACAGGCTGCCCAGGGAGGTTGTGGAGTCTCCTTCTCTGGAGACATTCAAGACCCGCCTGGACGCCTTCCTGTGTAAAATTGTTTAGGTTCCTGCTCTGGCAGGGGGATTGGACTAGATGATCTTTCGAGGTCCCTTCCAATCCCCGACATTCTGTGATTCTGTGATTCTGTAATTTTTAGATCTAAGCCTTCAGCATTTTCCATGAATAGCTAATATCCTCTCTCAATGTCCAGGAGATGCTAACTACTTTATAACCTCTCCTAATTCCTTCTTCACTCTGGCTCCACAGACACTGGCTAGATTTTCTTTCATATTCTTCAATTCGTTAACATGAGTTTAACTTCAAGGAATGATTCCCACTTTTGTGCTGCCATCCAGCAAGACCTGGACAGG
>NW_010294700.1:0-1479 GCF_000700745.2 Antrostomus carolinensis
CACCTTGAGTGATGGGTTAAGTTTTGGGCTCTTCACCAAAGGAAAGTCATTGAGGTGATGAAGCGGGTCCATAGAAGGGCAACAAAGCTGGTGAAGGTCCTGGAGAACAAATCTGATGAGGAGCAGGTGAGGGAACTGGGGTTGATTAGCCTAGAGAAAAGCAGGCTCAGGGGAGGCCTTATCACTCCCTAGAAGTACCTGAAAGGAGGGTGTAGTGAGGTGAGAGTCTGTCTCTTCTCCCAGGTATCAAGTGATAGAATGAGGAAAAATGGCCTCAAGATGCACCAGGGGAGGTTTAGATTGGATATGAGGAAAAACTTCACTGAAAGGGTAGTCAAGCGTTGGACCAGGCTGTCTGGAGAGGTGGTGGAGTCACCTTCCCTTGTCGTATTTAAAAGATGGGTAGATGAGGTGCTTAGAGACATAGTTTAGAGGTGGAATTGGTAATGTTAGGTTTATGGTTGAACTCACTGGTCATAACGGCCATTATTGTTATTGTTCAGTTGTACTGAGCTTGTTCTTCCCCAGGACCCCAGACTCCTTTCCACAGAGCTGCTCTCCACTCAGGTAGGTTCCAGTCTGTGCTACACTCCTGGATTATATCTTCCCACATGCAAGACCTTTCACTTCTCCTTACTGAATATCATAAGGTTCCCAGCCTATCAAGGACTTCCTGCAGGGTGGCTCTTCCATCTAAAGTGTCTCCTTCCCCAATCAGTTTGGTATCATCAGCAAACCTAATCAGGGTGCACTTGATCCCATCACTCAGGCCACTTATGAAGAGATTAAACAGTGCTGGACCCAAACTCGATCCCTGGGGAAGTCTACTTGGAGACTCCACTTGATATCTTTCAATAGTTCACATTGCTCATTGTTCCTGACCTTGGACACTTCCAAGGATGGGGAATCGACAACATCTCTGGGCAACCTGTTCCAGTGTCTTGCCATCCTCCTCTTAAAGAATTTCCTCCTTATACCCAATCTAATCCTACCCTCTTTTTGTTCAAGGCCATTGCCCCTTGTCCTGCCACTACAGGCCTTGGTAAAAAATCTCAAGCCATCTTTCCTGGCCTATGACCACAGCATTTTCATCTGCAAAAACCTTGGAGAGTGCCCAGAGATGTCCCAAGATCCTCCAAGTTTGGAGATGTGAAGCACATGTCTTCAATCATATAGAAGCTGAGGGCTGTGGGCTCAGTGGTGTGGAGACTGAGGACAGTACAGGAGTAGCCTGAGAGAGCTTGAAGGGTGGTTTCAGAGATGGTGGAGCTTTTCTTTGTAGTGGAAAACAGCTTGAGAAAGAAATAATGCAACAAATCAAAGGTGAGGATGTCCAGAGTGCACATGAGGAGAAAGAAAAATCACTCCAAGGTAAGTGCTGTGATAAAACACATCAGCAAGAAACAGGAGAGATATCAGCAAAGGAAGGTGAGATCAAGGTGGGAAAAAGATGTGGAAAAGCTGAAATTCCTTTGGTGA
>NW_010294700.1:1753-2084 GCF_000700745.2 Antrostomus carolinensis
CATCAGAGCCACCTTTCCCTTGCTTTTCCTCACCTGTCATCACTGCCTCCAGTTTTCTGCTCTAACTGGACCCTGGAGATGCCTTCTCAGTAGTGTCCATCTGTGAGACCCATTAACACTGCAAGAGACTTTGGAGGCTGCACCTGAAACTGACTTCTGGAGAGGTTTCTTCAACTTCCTCTCAGTCTCTGAGGGTCATGAATTCAGTGTCACACCCACGTGAGGCAGTTATTAAAACACCTTGGTCTGGGCTTCTGCTGCTGAGCTGGGCTGAGCTCCTTGGCTGGAAGGAGATAGTGGCAAGCTGTCTCTCTGCAGCTCTGCCCAGGGG
>NW_010294701.1:0-467 GCF_000700745.2 Antrostomus carolinensis
ATTTGTGCTGTTCTTCAGTGCAGTGGAAACATTGCTAAATCTTTTTATTCCTGAAAAAAAATACATAAAAGGTTCTGAATAAAGTTAGTAACTTCTCAGTATGGTTAATTCAGGAACAAGTTGGGTGGTTTTTTGTTTTGTTTTGTTTTTTTTTTCTTAAAACTGAAAATGTTTAAGTTTTGCAGACAGGAATGCATGTGTGGAGGGACTAGTGAGTTTTGCTCAGCTCAACAAAACTCTGAATTGTGAGGTAAAAAAATTTCTACAACGAGAAAAATTTTTCCAACAGGCACAATGAAGATTTTCTACTTTCCTGTATAGATTTTCTTTACTGATTATCTTCACTGAAGTATATTACTGCTATGCATGGAAACCAGATAGATTGGTCTTACCTATCCAGCAGCAACTGTTTGATTGTGACAATATTATATATAGTGACAATATTATATATTGAGACAATATTATAT
>NW_010294702.1:0-43055 GCF_000700745.2 Antrostomus carolinensis
ATATATATATATATTTTCTGGACTTGGATTTGTGGACTTTGTTCTTAGAGAATGAGCCCAGAGAGGAATATGTGGAAAAAATGGTGGGTCATAGTGCTAGTCAATGAGCAGAATCCTGATGGCAACTGAATGCCTCTCCTCTCTTCTTCTTCTCTGTATTTGGATGCATAAACAGCAGTTTCAACCAAAAGAAGCAGATGTTTAGGGCAAAACAGCTTAGGACCTGACATACTACCATACAAATTGCAGGGTTCTTTTACATCCAGTAATTTTAGTCTGGTTCTAGTGGCTGAATGCCCATTTACTACTCTAATAAGTTAGGTGACCTTCTGAAGCACATCACCCAGTTTATTTTAATCTAAAAAAATCCTTCTTATGAGCTCCAAAGACTGTGCCATAACAGCATTGCATTGTTCAGGGCTCCACTTGCATGAAAACCTGGTAAAGAATTATTGTGAGGAAGGGAATAGCTGATCAGCTTCAGAAGGGAAATGTCCGTTTTCTGTGACTTTACAATCAAATGTTCACAGAAGGGTGAAGAGGAAGTCTAAGTCTGTTGTTTCTGAAGGAGAAATGAAACCTCCGACCATGTGATTTTTTTTCCCAGAGATATGTTCAAATTTAGATTTTAAATTGGAGGGAATTAAGAAGAATGTAATGAAGGATGTAGTTTTATACTTAAGAGCTTTTTTGAGAGCTTTTTGCATTTGATGATTTTAATCAATTTTCCAAGGAACAATAAACTGAAATAATTAAAATATACATGGAACAAATTTTTAATTTGATTAACCAAGCAAACTATGTGATTTAATATTGTCCCTTTTTCTCATGCTTACCATTGATCTCCCTCAGGTGCTTTCTGTCTTGCATAGTACATTCCCTAGCATTGCAGAACATTGTCTGCTTCCAAGGCACCTTAATATGTGGGGCCCGTTATTTTGAACTTGCTGCTAATGCAATAGGAATACTAATATTTCCTGTGATCTATCATTTGATCTTCTCTTTTATTGCCCTGTATTTAACTTACAAGCTCAGATGGGAATGCAAAAAAGCATTCAGAGCTTTTTTGTCACTAAATAAGTAAAATACTAATAAATCACAAATATCTGCAAACCTTTCAAGAAATTCGAATTGCAAAAAACTGAAGTGCAGTTTACAAGATCCAGTGCTAATAAATAGCTGGTTCTTCAAAGCTGCTACATGCATAATGAACATTTGCAGTCTGCATTGCAGGCTTTTGAGAAAATTATTGTAACCTGACAGCGACAGTTAAATACTGCACTTTGCATTTCAATATAGGAATAATTTATTTTAAATATCTGTAAAAAATCTTATCTTCTAAAAATCTGAGCAGTGCCTTTTCCAGTGGCAAGCAATAGCAGCATTTTAACTACCTTAATCTCACAAGCTCTGAGGCCTGTTGGTTGCTGTGGCATTCTACTGGTGGTGGGTTTGTCTTACTTCCATAGCATTTAGATGTTGCTGTATCCAGATGACAAGCTGCATAATGAAATTCTTCTGGACATTTAAAAAAATGGACAATTTTAAAAATTGTTTTTATGTTCAGGAAATGCAGCAGTATGTTTAGCTTGAGCTACTAGCAGCTACATGGTAAAATGGTACACTTTTCTTAGTAGAAAGAGAAAATCTTGGACTAACACCATTGAAAATTAGAGACATTCTGAAAAGTTGTAAACTGAAAATTCTGCTATTTCTTAGCACAGCTTGGACATCTTCCCGAAAGTCTTCTGTGATCAGTTCTGTTGAGGAGAGTGGTCATATGAGGAATGACAGTGTGCAAAAACAGCTGCAGACCTGCAAATTGTAGTCTTGTTCATTTCCCATTAAACTATCTAGTGCCCTCCAATTAATCTCTTATTAACAGCCTGTATTGCCACTTGAGAAGGAGTAACTCTGGACAGAGCTTCATAATGATTCTGTGAAAAAAACTTCTCAGTAAACAGGTTATATTATAGAGCAATGCTATGCAAGAAGTTCTGCAGGATACTCTTCTGGCTTTGATCAAAATGTGTGAAGGGATATGACACTGTGACACTAACTATTTTAAATGACACCTTGAATAGTCTTTGGCAGAACTGATGGAGGTTCTAGTACTGTGCAATGCACCGGAACTGAGTAGAGTCACCGGGATCTGCAGTACTCATAAACCAGATCTGATGGCATTCTTGAATCCCTAGATTTGAAATTATGCAGAGACAGTGAACTGAATCTTGTTTCTTGTTTAAATCTACACCTTGTGTCAAGCGCCTTTCTTGCTGTCTACTTTCATGCCAGGAAGAATTTCCCCCTCAGTACATATATAAAGAAGTTATAGGAAGGTCACTGTTTTAATGAATATTTGCTGTGGCAAACCTAGTGATTTAAAGCTGTGTAATATTTTTACCAGCAGGTTTCTTGCATTGTTAAGCAGAACAGAAGAGGGAGGATAAAAAGTGATTGAATAAGTATAAATTGGTGGCTCACAGTTAAGTGCTGCTGGCAGTTCTGATGGAACAAGGCAGTGACCCTGTTACTTGTCATGTATATAAAGCAGATTATTACAGGGTGAGATATTTATGCGTATCTTTTCATTAAGAGACTTTGTTGAAGAATTAGTATTTTATCTTAAAAGTGCCTATTTAAAAAAAAAGTCAAATGTTACGTAATTGTTGCTGGTAGGAAGTGGGAGCTGTAGCTATTCGTAAACTCAGGGGGATTCTCATTCAGCCCAAATTACTCTCTGTATTTAAGGGAAGAAAACATGGGACCTGTTCATTAAAGTCATACCTCGGTTGTATCTCTACAGCACTACTGAGATACTTTGTGCTTCATTTGATATAAAAGCTCCCTTATTTATTAGTAATTTTGTTGATATAACAGTTCTTGTGGTTCAGGTGAATCCCATGAGATGACAAAGAAAAGGGCAGTTCATGAGAAGCAGAGTAAATCTTGCTGTGAAGTAGGTCAGGCAAGAGCAACGTGGAATCAGTGCAAAGTAAAAGGAGATTGGAGAGCAATATCTGTTTCAGAATAAGGTAGAGTTTCATATTATATATCTATTTGACATGACAGGTCTTAGAGCTTAACTTAGATTCAAATTAGGTAATAAAAGAAAACGTTGTTTATGGGTGCATTGTGGACAATTCTTTGTCTTTTTCAGTATTTTTTCAGTAAAAAAGTTCTCTATGCTTAGATTAAAAGTAAGAGATATTCTAGGTCAGGTTTGTAATTTAAAAAAGACAGGGAAAGCCGCTATTATTATGCATGTGGAGTTCATTAATAAACGACAACAGCAGTATCTGATCTGTAACAAACAGTGGAATAAATTGGTGCATTGGGACCTGAGCACTCAAAAACTAAAGTGTAGGTCTATGAGAACTATTAGCTTGATAATCGATAGTGGAGGGCAGAGAAAGGTTGACACAAGTCCCTTCTGCCAAAAAACCTTGACATTTTCTGAACTGAAAATGGGTGAGAATAAGGATGAATGTGTGTGGCTCACGTCCACCTTTGACAGAAAATCTCTGAGCCTGATAATGCACTTGACTGTTTCAAGAATGCTGAGACACGATGAAATTGTTGTACCAGTTCTGAGTGGAGAAAACGCCAAATGCTTTTTAACCAAGTTAAAAAAAAAATGGATGGGCCAACAGCTCTTAAGCCTCCAAATGCCTTTGTCGCTGAAACTTATATCCAGACATTTTAGAAAACACCTCTGTGCAGTGACAGAAATGTTCAAGGTGGACCTAGCCCATAGCAGTTTTGTTTTGATACTTCTGTAGCCAGTGAGAGAGATAAATAGACAAATTAAAGGTGGAAAGCACCTGCTAGGTCATACATGCTGCTCTCTTTTAAGACAGAAAATACAAGAAAAGTTAGTGATGTAAAACCATTCTGACTCTATAGGAGAACTTGCCAGCACAAGATCTCTTCAGTAGGATGTCCTATGCAAAGCAGCTGTAAACAGTTTACATTATTTCTGGGGCTCCCATTTGCAGTAGGAGACTGTAATTTCACACACGTGCTAGTAGGAGAGCATGGTAGACTCATCTTGATGTGAGTTTGGTGCCAGAATGGAGACTGGTAAGCAAATCTAGTAGAATCTGTATTTTAGGCAGTTTAGAATTAAATAACATACTAATTTCTGATAATGAAGTGGAGAGACTGATGAAATGTTTTTCTGATATTTGCAGTGTAATTTCAAAGGCCAGTGGTAACATAGTTTGCTTAAATATTGAGAGACCCAAATCCTGACCTTAATTATCCTTCATCTAGAGCCAGTTACCTTCTGTAGCTTGGCAAGTTCTCTAGGACCAAGGAATCATTCAGAGATGCTCTATCTCCAGTGGGCCTTTCCCTGGCAATTAATGGCATTATAATGAAATACCAAAACATCTTTTTTCAAGGGTGGATTGTACTAAAGGGTTTTGATTTGTGTTTCCAAAATAAAACAGGATTTTCGCTCCGACTTTCTCATCCCTCCTTCTCTTTCATCCTACTTCTCTTCCACTCTGTGGGAAGGAAAGGAAATAATAGAACTATGTTACCAAGCAAACTGATTTTCAACTATCCAAGTACCAGCCTACGCTACACTGTGAAAGTCACATACCATTATAAACGCTGCACTGATGAAAGAGTATTTTTAGTTTGCCAACTCAGTCATTTATTGTGCTCCTTCAAGTGTTATTTTTTATAGCATTCAGAGATATGCTAAGTACTTCACAGATATATATAGGATTAAATGATAATGCAGGTAACCCAAAGCACTTGGTTATAAGCAATTATGCTGTATAAGCATGAAGTTCACAAGAACAGTTTCTGTGGCTAACAAAAAATTAGAAAAAGAGTTTTTTTTATCTTGCAGTGTTTCATTTTGGGCAATCTGTAAAGTTTAGAATATTCTTTCCAGGGAAAGTAGCTGAAATTAATGACTTTTGCTACAAAAAAAATCATATTTTCTGTTCACTACTTATTACAATAATGAATTTACTTCAATTTAACAGAAAAAAAAGAGTTGATACTATTAAATATAGAAGTGTAAAAAATAAAGGAACTCCATAAAACGCAGTAAAATAAAAGCTGCTGTCTTTCAGAGGCAACATCGTAGACTAGGTAGGCTGTTGGAGCATGAGACTTCTATAACCTTTAAAAATGGAAGGTTTGGGTGAAATCTCTTAAAATCGGATGGACTAATATGAAGAGGAAAAGTGCAGTGTGACCTTTGGAGGAGGATACATAAATTTGTTGCTTACATATCGTGTATTACTCAGGGACATGTGGTGCTTTCTGATAGACATCACTAAGCCTGAAAGTCAAGATGGGGCATAAGAAAAAGATTCTTGCACTAATTGTGCTAAGACCTTTACTTGGAAGACAGCAAAACAAGGCCCAGACTCCTTTTATTTTTGGTTATGCAGTATGTAAACATTATGCTTGGCAATAGATAGACTTTATAATGAAAAATGGTTGCTTTAAATGGAAATAATTCCATTGAAAATTATGAGAACATCCCTATATTTCCCCTTTTCCCTCCTAAATGGGCCATTTAATCCCTTTGCTGAAGAAATAATGTGATTTTAAATACCCCTCAGGCAGAGTTAGACAGCAAGGCCAGATTTCCTCTTTGTAAAGGTTTTAGCCACAGAACTAATGAATAAAAAGGGACAAATCATCAGAACTTTGCAGAATAAAGTTAGTCCTAGAATTGTGAAGAAAAGTATGGTTTGCTGCATCAAAATATCTTCTCAGCTTTCCTTCATAACTACCTGAAGTCACCTGCCTCAGCTTGGTAGCTTTAGTGCCCTAGTAGTTGACACCTATTCTCTTCCCTGTGTGCATGACAGTTAGGAGTATCCCTTGAATGTTACAAACCCTACCCCTAGCAAGGCCCTGCTACCAAACCATGACAAAGACCCAGGCCCTGTGACACCTCTGTCTCCCATGGTGACAGCTGTGTAACCTTAAGTTCTAACTTACGTAGACAGAAAGCTCCAATGTTCCTGTGAAACTGCACCCGGCTAGCTTGAGAAACAGATTGTAGACAGAGTTCTGCTAAACTGAATTAAGGAATTCCACATGCCTAGTTTCCCTATGTTCCTTTGTTCTACACAGGAACAAAGCTATAGCTGCTCATTTCTGATTGAGCTGACAAGTTACACGACACTTTGTTTCAGTCAGTATACATTTTGTTTATTCTGTGAGAAGTTAAGTATTAGGCAAGATTTTTCTCTGTTATATTGTGTAAGTTCAGAGTTACTTAAACGTAACATGACAGCATAATTTTGCCCTCAACTCAATGTGCTCTTGCTTTGTTTCCATATTGAAGGCACCTGATTTTCTTTTCTAAGAATAGTAGCGTACTTTTTGGCATTAACAAAGTTATAATGTTTGGCATCATTAATTGATCTGCATCACTGCTAGTAACTGGATGTCATTCACACATATCTGAAATAATATGTTATTAGTAGGACCCATTAATTAAGTATGCCAATTTGTTTATAATTAACTGAAGAAATCTATGGCATTAGAAAAACTATTACAGTAGCTGATATAAACACATTCAGTCAGTAATGATAGCAATGCCAAGTGTAAACGCTTCTAAGAAGAATTACTGATATTAATACCACAATGATCAGTATTCATGTTTGACAGCACTGTGTAGATGTGGCAGTTACTAGTTTTATACTCTTTTAAGTCTGCTTTAAATATAAACTTGCACACTATTAGCATATTTTTTTAAATGTTGCACAAAACCATTCCAAGGCTATAAAGCTTAGTAGTACAAAATATGCGTGTTGCATAATAAAGAAAATCTCTGAAATCTCACCACACTCAAATTGAAGAGAAACACTTGGATTTATCTTGCCTGTGCACATTCTGACATTATTATGCACTTAAAGATAAGGTGGAGAATTGTGCTTGTGAAATAACTCATCCTATTAAATGCTGAAACCAGAAAAAAAGAGGAGATCTTGGTTTTAAAAGTATGAAAAATGGCTCTTGCATTTGAACCTATAGGTTGAATTTTTTAAATAATTTGCTCATTAGGCAAGTGTTTGTTTTGTCTGAAAGCTAGCAAGAAAGTGATCTTTCATTGTGCAGCTGCTAAAAGGCAGACATTTCAGAAAAGAGAATTACTGCTTTGCCTGTGTTTTATCTATACTAGAAGTATGTTTTCCCCACTTTAATCTCAATTTACTAATAACCTTAGGTTTGTTACATCACCTCAAGAATTTTGAGGCACTCTTTGTCATGATTAGAACTTTTGATTGTCTTCTGCAAGGACCACTATCTAGTTGATGATTTAAACTTTACAGTTTACAGTGATGATAACTGTTAAAGGGAATGTAAAATGATTAATAAATGAAATGAATGATTGATGACAAAATTATCCTGAATTCTAGAAATACTGGAACTAAGGGGGGAAAAAAAATCAGGATATAAATTAGCAAGATTTCTGTTCTGTTGGTCTTCATAGTTGGGATAAGTAATGACATTACATAAAAACATTAATCCAATGATGAATGTGGATTTACTGCTGTCTTGAAATACATTTGGTTACTGGTATCTATTTTGCAGGCAGATTGCAGAGTTTGCACACTTATACATTAGTTTTGGCCTGAATTTCTCAAAAGTTTAAATGCTGCTAATCCTACTGATTTTGAAAGGATCTCTTCATAATCAGCAGGTTTGAATGTAGGTCATTTGAATCTAAAAGAAGCACAGTTAACACTGCCTACAGGTTTTTTGGTGACCAGGCACTTGGGATTTTTTAGTCTTATGAATTAAAACAGACAGTGTTGGACATAGTTTTAAAACAAAATCTTCTGGAGAAAAGAACCCCAGGTATAAATATGTATGAATAAGATGGGAGAGATTTCCTTTCCTGTGAATCAGTACTACATAGAAATCATGTGTCTAAGCTTTGAGAGTGTATTTCTGTTTCTATAATTGCATGGACAAGACTAATTATGTCTGTTACACAGGGAGAAATATGCTATGTCTCTATATGTGCCTTCTGTGCTTCAGCTTCTAGCTTGGAATTCTCTTCACACAAAATGAGAAAAGTAAATTCAAAGGCTTGCCTAAAAATATGTCAACAATTAAATCTGCTGTTCTCAAGGTTAAGTAATATCTCTTTCTCTCTCTGCTATGTGCAGAGATAGTGATGAAAAATGTTCTTCCCAGTGTTTCTAGTACAGACTAATTTGGCTGTGACATTTTTTTCTGGATTATAAAATGAAACCCATGTGGTGTTCACAGCCTGGAAAAGGAAAAGTGGTTACTGGGTGCAGTAGCAAGTGTACTCAAAAGCAAAAAAAGCCATTGCCTGTTTTTCCATTACCTAACAGCAATAACAGCCATTTCTTAGAGGGACTCATTAAAGAATACAGCAAGGCAGAAAAATAGTAAAAGGAAAAAAAAAGTATGTGTGAGAGAAACTCGTGTAAAAATGCATTGAGTTGTTACAAACTGGAGAAATAAATTATGTAAATTACAAACTTAGATTTAAATGATTTTTATTTTCTGATTTATTCTATAATTATAGGAGGTTATTACCAGTTGTCCAATTGAAAAAGTCTAAATCAATATTTTAGATGATCTCAGAAGGAAGAGTTTGTTGTGGTTTTAGCCCTTGGTCACACAATCTTCTCTTGCCACCTGAAAGAAAAGCTGCTGAAGACAAAATAATGGAAAATTGTTATGTCACAAGATTTTTCTCATCTGCCCTTCCAAAGTGTCTATGCGGTTGGAACCTAGGATTTAGGAATTCAACTGAGGACTTGTCCCTTAAATAACAACTTGAGGGTATGCTGCCTCTGTGATCAGAATATCCTGTTGTGCCCCTATGCTGATTGAGAGTCTGTTTTTTATCTTTATCTCTGTTTAAATTTTTGCTGTGTGGAAAAGGCAACAGGCAGAAAGAGAAAGTAATTTTATTCTCTGGAGTGCAATTAGTGAATAGACTCTGATCAAAGACCTTGTGCAGCTGCACAAAAGGCTTAAGAAGAAATTTCATTTGTGCATCCTCAATCCAATAACCCATACAGAGGGCATTTTCAGTATTATGTTGTGGACAAGTGTCACACCATCTTGCTGTGACCTTCAATATCTTCCAGATCTAAATCAGTAGTAACAAAATCCTGTGCCCTTTCTTGTGAAAGGTAGTTAAAAGCAAAAATAGGAAGGTGCACTCTGGAACCATTGTGCAGCTGTACACAAACCAATGTGAGGTCTCACATTGACTCTTCTCCAGATACCTGATAGTAAGATGTTGTTTGCTTTGGTTTCTGAAGTAAGAAATTTCACCGGATTGAGAATTTCTGCTCTCCTACTTTGCTATCATACTGTTATTCCAGGGACTGAGTGTTGATGTAGCAAACTGTCCCCTGGTTCTTAAGCACAAGGATCATAGAATCGTATCGTAGAATCACAGAATGATTTGAGCTGGAAGGGACCTTTAAGGGTCATCTAGTCCAACCGTCCTGCAGTGAGCAGGGACACCTCCAACAAGATCAACCAGTCTACAGTTAAGACACACACAGCATCATAACAGATAATGGCCAGGATTTAATTTAGTTCAGTATATAAATTCTGAGATATTATACATTTTAGTATTCATTTACAAGTAATACATAGTGCCACGCATAGAGATAACTTGCTGAGCAGGTTATTTCAAGGTCTGAAAGCTCAAGTCACTTCTCATCTTTGGAGCTGATTATCATTGCGCTATCTTTAAGCAAAGCCTGATATCTGACATCACTTAGCATACCTAAATAAACAAATCATGAAGCAAGTTCAAGGGGGAACATTAATATTAGAGTCAGAGAGAAACTGAATATATACTGGAGCAGTAATACATGATTCTTATTTATACAGTTCTGCTGGTGGAGATAGCAAGTTGTGAATATAGCTGTATATGCATAACAGTTAGATATTTCATTGCTGGAATCACAGGATATTAATATATAACCACTGAAACAAGATTCTGGCAGTGGACATGAAATTAATCAACTAATTACACTCATACTGAATTATTTTTATAGTGAAGTTATGTAAGAAGGGTCATAGAATCATTTAGGTTGGAAAAGACCTTTAAGATCATCAGTCCAACTGTAAACATAACACTGACAAATCCACCACTAAACCATGTCCCAAAGTCCCACATCTGCACATCTTTTAAATACCTCCAGGGATGGAGACTCAACTACTTCCTTGGGCAGCTTGTTCCAGCGCTTGACAACCCTTTCAGTGAAGAAGTTTTTCCTAATATCCATTCTAAACCTCCCCTGGTGCAGCTTGAGGCCATTTCCTCTTATCACTTGTTATTTGGGAGAAGAGACTGAGATCCACCTTACTGCAGCCTCCTTTCAGGTAGTTGTAGCGAGTCATTAAATACGTAAGTCCACTTTCTTTCCTCAGCCAAGTACTTCTGATGTGGAATCCTAAACCTACATTCTTGGAAACATACGCATAATGCCGATTGCTTTAGAAGACTTCTGTGCATGTTAGTGGGATAGCCTTGTAAGTAAATGAGTAAACTTGCTTACTAAACCTTTACTACTCAGTCTTAAAATTGCCTTCTACAGAGATAGAAGGTTAAAGCTGGGTTAAATGACTTGTAAAAAGACATTCCTTTTGGTCTCTTCATATCTCTAAGTAGTCTGTGACCAAACAGGGACATTTGATATGTGTATTTTCCATAAGCTTTTTGAGAAATTGTATGAGGGAGGACAAATTTAGGGTAGTCGAGAGGGCTTTTAATACATAGGATGGTGAACAGAAGCCCATACCAATTTGGTTTCGTAGGTGAAGGTAACTAGTAAGCTAGCTACTAACAAATGATGCATACATGGCTGCCATTTCCTGACTATGTTTTGTGTAGAGGTAGAATAATATTCTTTTAAAGATGCAGTCAGAGCAGTTATGGTGTTCACAGTTAGGCTTTGCATATCTATGCATAATCAAGCAAAATAGTAATTTGGGCATAATATCCATAGTAGTAGTTTTTGCCAAGTGATAGAAACACATTAACCAGCATTAAGATTTCAAAAAAAAAAAGATAGTTGCAGATGTGTAAAACTAGACACCTAGTTGTTGGGGAAAGCCATCCTGATTTCCCTTTGAAGTGGGATAAAATATGTAAAAACTGCAACGACAACAACAACAAAAATAGAATGCTGAGGAGTCCAATTAATTTGAGAGTAAAATTAGCTACACAAGGTATCAGGCAGCTACCGTTAACGTTCAGGTTTGAAGCAGTAACATATTTTTAATGCTTTGCCATAAATTGTTTCTACAAATACTGTTATGCATAACATAGCACAGTCTTAAAGTTCCTTGCAATTTCATAGATTTTTAATGGCATTATGTATCTGTACACTTCCTAAATTTACTGAAAGGAGAATGAGGTTAAAGAGCTAATACACTGTTATCTCTGTATTGTTCACGTAACGGGATATTGAAAAAAAATCTTAGTGATGAAAGTCAGGGGACTAATACCATGGTATTTTCAACATGTCACATTAAGTTATGTTTCTTATTTTCTATCTTAATTCATTGGATAAAAATTGCATCACACTTTACATGCAAGAAGTGTCCTGAAAAGTTTAAAGCTCATCCAGGCCTGAGAAAGGATAGTGATCTTAGAGTCTAAATAAATTTTAGTTGGAATGTATTTTCTGTATCTGAAATTCATTTACTCTTAAGTATTTAAAGCAAGTCATTCTACTGCTCTATATTACAGGTAGCTTGAAAACTCATATAAATGCTGCAAAGGATTTAATTTGTCAGAACATACAGGAAAAAGATGACATGGCAACAAAATGTCAAAACACTATAAAACATTAAGATTTTCTTAGTTTTTGTTGTAGCCTCAAAATGCTAGTGATATTGAATTTATTACCAAAATTGTCATCATAATCCCCACCCCTCATTCTTCCTGCTTCCGTGATTCCTTGTCGCATATTTAGTCTTGAAAGCAAATAAAAAGCCAGTACAGGCTTAGCGATTTTATGTCAGCAGCAAAGTGTATCTAAACTAATATTTACTATAGCCAAAGGCAATCATGGAGTGCTTTTTTGCTTGTGGACAACTTTATTTCATGGGAAAATGGCTGGACAAAGAAAATGGTTCATTTTAAACATTTTCTTATAAGAGGAAGGAAAGAACACGTGTATATATATAAAGTCTAAATATAATATATAACGATCCTTCCTAAAGCCAGCAGCATTGTCTAACAAATCTGTGTAACATCTCGTGATAAATCTGAGACTTTTGTAAAAGCTTGGTAACAGCAAATAAGCTAAAAAAATGAAATGGACCTGCAGTCAGTCTTATTAGAAAGCAAGTACCATTTTCTGCCGGCCAACATGTTAAAGAACTATCAGGTAGCTAACAGCACTTGGGTAATTTCACTACAATCAGCAGAATTTTATTTGCTTATAACTGGGTTGATTTTGGCTCTAGTATGCAGTATACACAGATTAACTGCCAATGGAGAACTTCCTGCTGCATTAGATACAAAAATAAAGTAACTCAGGAGCTTACATACAGCAAAAGAATTCACAATGGATAGTGAAGCTCTTCACCTTCTTCAGTGAGAGAAATTACGCTAAATCATCACATTCAGCACCCTCTTAATTTCTTCTAAAGAGATATAGTCATAAAGCAGTATTGAATGGGATTGTTTTGTCTTTGCATTTATAAAAAAATGTTAGGTCAATAAGAAGCAATCTATCAGGAGGGCTGACACTCAATTCTACCTGAAAAACAGAAAACACATCTTTCACGTGGATGTAATGAACGCTTCTGTTATTACAAACAACAGACATCAGTTTCCTCAAAATACCGGAAGACCACAAATACAGAACAGTAATAACAAAAATAAACTGAGATACAGTTTTTGCTCTTCTCTACCATCCATCCCGCTTTCTCAGGGAGCCTTACAGTTTGATATTTGACCCACTATCTACCCTCTCAGCGAGCATGTGTGCTCTATTAATGTTGGTTTTCCACATAATGTTTTATGCAACTTACAATGCACGTTCCTTCCTTGACTTGCTTTTCGTGCATCTGTCAAGCTAGGAAATATAGGAACGTAAACTTGGTGCCAGCACAACTGAAGAGGTCATACAGAAGCTTTAGCCCCCCACATTAATTTGTTGTTATGTCATCAAAATGAACAATGAGAAAATACACCATTCAATCAGGAAATGATGTCATTAGTGCTGAATGTATCTCCTCAAGTTTATTGTATGAGTAGATTTAACAGTTCATCCTTGCACTCCCTTGGGGTTTTTTTTTTTTTGAAGTTTCTGTTCAACTAAGATTAAAATATACATGTATGGAAACTTTCATCTTCTTTCAGGTCCATATATAATTGCTTTTCAGCTTTTGAACTTCTTGAGATTCTGATAAAAACATATGACAGGTATAGAATGTTTTCATTTTGAAAATCATTGATCAGTCTTACAGTGACAAACAGCGTATGTCTGTCTAAATACTATTACACATTAATCTTTCCTTGCATTCCACTAAATCCTTGTTGGCCTGCACACTGAATTCACATCAATAGATCATAATTTGGTCATTTTGTCAGCCAAACAGTGCTTTGTCTCTTACTCCCTTGTCAGCCTGAGACTTAATTACACTATTGTGGTGTGTTGTTACATTTTTAGTATTTGTGCCTTATAAAAATTTAGGGGCAAAAGCAAACCAGCAGTTTGTGTTGCAAGAAAAGGAGAGACTTCACACATTTAACCATGCTCAAGTCAGTTTAGTTCTGTGGGACTCCTGATGTGAGTAACACTGGTAACCAAGGCAGGTACTTGAACAAATAAAGCTACGTGGTGGGTTGACCTTGGCTGGACACCAGGTGGCCACCAAACTGCTCTATCACTCCTCCTTAACTGGGCAGGGGAAGAGAAAATACAACAAAAACCTCGTGGGTTGAGATAAGGACAGGGAGATTGCTCACCATTTACTGTCATGGGCAAAACAGCCTGGCATTGGACAAATTAATTTAATTTATTGCCAATCAAAAGTCAGAGTGGGACGAGAAATAAAACCAAATCTTAAAACACCTTCCCTCCACCCCTCCCTTCCTTCTTCCTGGGCTCAACTTCACTCCCGATTTCTTTCCCTCCTTCCCCTGAATGGTGCAGGGGGATGGGGAAGGGAGGTTGTGGTCAGTTCATCAGATGTTGTCTCTGCTGCTCCTTTATTTTCTCGCTCTTCCCCTGCTCAAGCATGGGGTCCCTAGCACAGGAGACAATCCTCCACAAACTGCTCCAGCATGGGTCCTTTCCATGGGGTGCAGTCCCTCAGGAACAGACTGCTCCAGTGTGGGTCCCCCATGGGGACACAAGACCTGCCAGAAAACCTGCTCCAGCGTGGGTTTCTCTCTCTGCAGGGTCCTGCCAGGATCCTGCTCCAGCACAGGCTCTCCAGAGGGTCACAGCCTCCTTTGGGCACATCCACCTGCTCCACCATGGGGTTCTCCATGGGCTGCAGGTGGATCTCTACTCCATCATTAACCTTCATGGGCTGCAGGGGAATCTCTGCTCCAGCACCTGGAGCACCTCCTTCTTCACTGACCTTGGTGTCTGCAGAGTTGTTTCTCTCACATCTTCTCACTCCTCTCTTTTCTGGCTGCTGTTGCACAGCAGTTTCCCCCTCCCCTTCTCAAATATGCTATCAGAGGCGCTACCACCATCACTGGTGTGCTCGGCCTTGGCTAGTGGCTCTGTAGGACACAGATGAAGCTTCTGCCATCTTCTCACAGAATCCACCTCTGTAGCACCCCCACTACCAAAACCTTACCACTCAAACACAGTGCAAGCTAAAATACTGTATATAAGCCACTGCCTTCTCCTAGTAATTTTTAACTGCAGGTATCAAAAAACATTAAATAATCTTGAAAAAATATTTTTGCAGGAAAATCAACATGTATAGTCAGGCAAACAAAAAAGGCTCTTTTCAGTGGTATTTTATAGTCAGCTTTGCCATTAATCTTTCAACTGCAAGCCTAAATTAAAATTATTTAAAGAAACCAATCTAGATATTTCAGTGTTACGTGATTTTTTTTTAAGGGTTTAAGGGAAAGCAATAGTAATTAAGAGACAAAACAATTCTATCCACATACTTGCTTTACACCCCCTCATAGCTTTAGACTCTAATGAGTCTGACCTTCATACTGTTTTTTTTTTTTTCCCTTTCAGTAAAGTCTAGTAAAAGTGAACATAAATCACTAATGGATTTCTTACACTGACCTACCCACTTAAATTCAGAAGTTGAGATTCTTAAAAGCAGCAAACTCTTTGTTAGAGCAAACACAATAATTTTCAGTCCTCAGTCTCTCCAATGAAAGTTTTGTAGAAGGTCTCACACTACTGTGTCCCAACACAGGAAAACTTGCCCTGTGCATCTCTCTTGTTATATTAAAACAATTTAAATCAACAACATGGACTGCAAGCTACACAGACCTCCAAAAGTAAATTATAGGGTGAGGGGTGGGGGGCGGGGAGGGAGGAAGGAGGAGAGGCAAGAGAGCCCCAGGTGTCAGGAGTTAGAGGTGATGGCCCACAGCTGGGGTGAGGTTACCAGCAGGCACAGCCGTAGGAACCAGTGCACTGTCACGGCGGCTGGAGAACAGTGCTGGTGTGGTAGAACTTTAAAGGAAAAGGTGTAGTATGAGAGGGAAAATTAAAGCGTTTGACCAAGGTTTGTCAAATGACTCATTTGTCATTGTCACTGCTAGTGTGACACAGTAGCGCATATCTTCTAGTCTCACATTATTTTAAGTGCTAGCTGTCCTGGAAAGAAGATTGGGTGATTCTGCACTGGGGCTAGTGACTACAGCTAAGCCCTCCTGCTCTAGGAACCAGGCAGCAGAATTAGTTTAATCATAAATCCTCTCCAGTTCAGCCTGCTCCTAGACTGAGACGTATATAAAAGGTAAGTGTCATTAGAATGATGGACTAGTTATTACTTAGGAATCATTTTCTTAAGTTTCTTATGATTGTATGTACTCTTCTGCTTGTAGTATTTTTCTTTCTCATTTTCCTTGATCTGGCCTTTGAAAGTGGTGTTTTCATTAAGTACTGAGTGATGACTGTTTTGTTTTTAGGACCTGTTGGTTGCATTGGGTTGTTTCCATTCTTGCAAGTTGAGTTCATGCAGAGTTACTGAGAAGGCATTGCTTTGTGGGGAGATTGAAGAGAAATAATAAGGTTGGTGACAATGATCAATATCTTTTTTGACTACAGTTTTCAGGCATTGCATTTATAATTCTGGGAGTTTTAGAGTGCACAAAGACTGAAGTTTTTTTCTTTAAGTAATATAATTTTAGATATTGCCTTAAAATATGCTGAGGTAATTTCAAAAACCTGTGAGTACTGGATAAAGTAGCCATTATATCAGTCTTTATAAAACTTGTCTATCTGTTATGTGCACAAAAAAGACAAAAAAACCCCACCAACAATAAGTTTCCACTTTGTTTTTCTAATTCTCATTCCTTTACACCTGGTAAACTTTTGAAACTAGTCTACTGAATTACTGCTCTGACAGCAAGCTGTACAGGGCTGGGCTGCTGGTCTTAATAGGGTGGTGACCCCCTCATTTGTGGTTCTAGTTGTCTCATCCTAGGTAAGAAAAATAGAGGATGTTGGCCACAGCTATTCAGACTTTTTTCTGAATTTCTGATGAGTACAGAAGTACAAAATGAATTTAAGCATTTAAGTACTTGAAGGTAAATAAGTATATCCAATTTGCTACCCTATTGTGAGAGAAAACCTTATCTTTTCCTGCTTCCCTTTTCCAGAAAGCTTTTTTCTCTCTTTTTCTTTAAGCTCACTGAAGTCATTGTATTTGTCTTCAAACTCTGTGATTATGACTACCTCTAAGGAAAAGGCTCAAGGAGGGCAAAGATTCTTTAATCTTTGCAGATGCAAAGCTGGCTTGTCACTAGTGGGCTTGTAGTGTGGATACTGTTATTTTTTTTACTTGTCATGAAAGCTTAGTTTAGGATCTGTGACTTCCTGCTTGGACAATTAATTTAGAAATAATGAAATACTGCTGCAGTACAACATAGAGTTTTAAGCTGTATAAAATTTAATATGTGTATAAAACTATGTCACAATTCTATACTGCTGCTTCTGCATTGGTGCTTTTATGATATAATAAATTGTGAAATCAGAGACATTATTCAGGTGAAATAAGTAAAATAGGAAACTTTTTTGGAGATAGTGACTTAATGCTGTTGCTACATGCTGAATTAACCATTTACTGACTTGCCCCAGGGTGTCTGCTCTGGTTTTCAAGTGACAAAAAGAAAGTTGAGATTATCTCAACCTGTGTTTTCATGGCTGTGTATGTGACTTAATCAGCTGAGTCAAAATGTAGAAGAAAGGAGTTAAAGATAGAAAGGTTAAGACATATAAACTCTGTAAGGTGAAGTGATTAATAAGATGAAAGTGGTATTCCACACTGAGTAGTATGTGAATTCTGTGAGAGGATGTGAGGCACAAATCCATTTCTTAACTCTTAATGCTGAACAGCTGTGGGACACACTTGTTTGTCTGCCAGTTTCTGGGCAGAAATTTTGCCTGACCAAGTAATGAAGGACTGGGTCTAGAATTGCTGCCGAAGTGGAATGTAGAATACAGATAAGAGATGTAAAATTCCAGTCTTGGTGGTCTTATACTATCTTCCCAGAGTTTGTAAACTTCATAAACTTCACTAATAAGTGTATTGAATTTTTCTACTGCTTCTTGTTTTAGTTACAGATTTTTGCGTGTAAAATTGTTAAATCTACTTGTCATTCTAAAAGCTGGGCAACAAGAAAGGTTCATGTGCCATAGTTTGGAAAAATACTTAGTCACTTTATGTATTTTTTTCCACTTTCTCAATCAGAAACTGTATCATGTTCTGGTAGTGAATGTGTTTATTTAAAAAAAAATATCAATATTAACTCATATTAAATGATAACACTTAAAACAAACTGAGCAAAGTCATTAAATCAACATAAGAACGATGATCACTCTTTAAGATTCACAAATCCTTTAGGTTAATTTAAAAAAGACCCACTCTTCCAATGTCAGATGATACTAGTGTCCTTTTTAACTCATCATTATCTTGATAAAGTCTTTCAAAGCCTCACTGAGATAGACATCATAAGGGATCTCACCGCAAGTTTTAAAAAAATTAGTTTAATTTCCGGGCAGAAAAATTTAGCATTTTCTTTGTGAATGCAAAACATTTCTAGTAAACCTGGCAGGTATTTTTTAAAATAAAGAATATGGCTAATCACTGGAGTGGCTCTAACTCTTGGAAGTATTACAGTTTATGCACTACTTAAAACACATTGAAAACTCGCTTTATTGAATATAATTTACAGTTCTCTCTGTAGTTGCAAGAAAATATAAATAATTTGAAGTTATATCTCATGTGACTTCAGTCCTCCTTCCCTGGATAATATCATCTGGGATTTTTGTCTGGGATATTAACCAGGGACTTCCTTCAGGGGATTTCGCATAGTCCTTGTAGCTGAAAGCAAGTAATTATATAAATCAGTTCCTGACTACTGAAGAGTCTATTGACTCTTCAAGCAGTAATGTTTGTGTTTAGCTGCAACATAGTGAAGCTAAAATAATCCTGGAAGCAATTATATTATTTTTCTTTACCCAACTATTTAATTGCTTAGGTGCTTTAGTCTCATGTAGTTGTAAGTAGGAAAGAAGCTACAGGAGGTGAATCTGCAACAGCAAAAGCTTTTTGTAACATCGGGCCCTCCCTGATAGGGTGAAGAGTCTTTCCTAATTTCTTTACACACAAACCATCTGAATTAGCATTTTATGGCTGGAGCACTTCCTAAAGTTTTTTTATTCTTGAATTGAAATCTTATTTTTGCTTTAGTAGTGTTGGGGGTTTTTTGCTGGTTTTGTTAGTGATTAGATAGAATTTTGTAAGTCCAGTTCACTGTATGTAGTCAAAGACAGTAGAAGCTGATGTGGAATGAGCTGTGAGAAAGCACATGCTCAGCCTGTAGGTTAAAGTAGAAAAAGTGAAGGTTGGATTAGGGGTTTTTTTCAGAATACATGAAAGACACAACTAAGAAACTGACTTTGACTTGCGAAGGCCTTTACAATTTCTTCTCGCTGTCCTAATGTTCATTTTAAAAGAATGTCAAGATTGTATTGTGTAGTCATACTGTACTTACTAAAAATAGCACCCATTATCAAAGGAGCAGGATAGTAGTCAGGTCAGAATGAGGAAATGAAATATATAAAATGTGGGGCAAAACCACATGGATCAAAAAACTTGTTACAGTCTTTTCTCTCCCTTCCAGATGTGACATGAAGGTTTTTCTGATCCATCTCTAACTGTTACAGCTTCAGTAATAACATGTAACTCCGTGTTTATTATTGATAACTGGTATAGAGATGGATTGTTGCTAGGTGCGTTTTCAAAAGCACAAATGTGATCTGTATCTTCTTTCTTAATTTCGTGTTTTGTAACTATAGCAAGAAAATGTAATTAAATATGCATCATGATACCAATCAGAGCTAAGAAAAATTAATTGTAAATGCTATGAGAAGAGTTTGAGGTCTGCTTTTTTTTTTTTTAATTAATCTGAGTCAAAGAGTTGGTGTGGTCCAATAAGCTGCAAAAGTTAGAGTGAGCAGATGGTAGTTCTAGGGGAGGAAGAATATGGACTCATGCATTGGTATGTGCTCACTAATTTGATGGGCAGTGTGTCAGGATCTAGGAGTTAATGTACTGCAAATGTCAGATATATGCAGGTCCTTGGGTGTAAGACTATGGGGGATATGCAAAGATGTGCTGTCTGAGGAGTTGTGCTCTGTTTTCTTTGCTGTTGGTTGTACTATTTGTATGATAGCTTTCTCAGCCTGTGATATGAGCATAGTTGTTACCCTTGTGAAATGTTATTTACATTAATTTTGGGAAGGCTTAAAATAAGTGCTAAATATTATTAATATTTTAGTTTTCTTGTTTTAGTGCACTGAATGTAGACTTGTATTTCCCAAGTTTGTCAGCATCCTTCCTCTGACTTCCCTGCATGGCATTTCTGAACAGATTACTATTCTGCGTATTTAACAGCAACCAAAAAATACTGGAATGACTTTCCTGCACTTAAATAAATGGAAAAAAACTGCTGCTATATTGCACTTGAAATATGCTGTAAGAGCATTTGATATCTATACTTAGAAGTTTCATTGGAAGTAATACACATTTAAAATAAAATATAGTAGGAATTCAAATGAATGAAGGCAGCAGTTGAAAATAATACGTAGCTCAAAATGAGCATGTTCTTCTAACTTAAGTGTTTTAACAGAAATACTAGGAGAGGAAAATCCTGTGTTAGATGTGGAATATTTCTTTATTAAGATTCAGTTCTGTTAAAGACACTTACTAAGATCATGAAACAAACATAGTTCCACTACATATATGTTAAATGTGTGTGCGTATATGCAATATAGTGTAAGCTTGTTGGAGGAGTATGTTTATGTTGGGGAACAGCATGCTGGGGGACCGGGGGGGAAAAAGGCCTGTGTCTTGCCAAACATTCAGTTTGTGATTTGCTCCGTGGAGATCTTCACCCTCTGTACCATATAGAGAAGCACATACCCAAGTGCTCTGAGAACATATTTTTGTTGCTAAGTTCTTACTCTCCAGTGGGAAGTAGCTGACTGGACAGGGATATAGTTGAGGGGTAAGGTAAGCTGTAGGTCAGCTTACTCTGGGGTCCTTCAGAACTGCAATTCTGTAAAGGGAAAGCAGGGTCAACTGGACATGAGGAAGTCCTCAGGGGGCCAAGAAAATGCTGTTGCTGTGTAGACAACCTTTCATTTTGAAGTGCCCTGAATTTGGAGGATCTACTATGTCAGCATTTTTGTACTTAACAGAATTAAAACCAACCAAACAAAAAACCCAAAAACCCCACAAAAACCACACTCCTAAAATGCTACATTAGTTCAAATACATTTTTGAGTTCTGGTGGCAAACTTTGGGCTAATTATATTGAAATCTGCATTGAGCTAAGTGAACAACTCCTCTCTTCAGATTGGCATGTAACTGGAATTAGTCTCCCTTTTCTTCTCCAGTGGTGTCTTTTGCCTCTGGGTTCCTGACCTATAACTGCAAAGTTGTTGGGCCCGCTGTCACAGTGATGGATTGGTACACAGAAGTAATTTCTCAGAACCTGTGTCTATTCAGCTTATATGAGAAATTGGGTTAATTAATGGTACATCAGTGCTACAGAACTGAGGGCCTGTACCAGGCACTGACAAGAGGCATGCATGCATGTGCTCAGTGTGTCCTGGAAACTAACTTAATTTGTGAAGTCTCAGTTTATGTAGTGCCACCAAAGGGGTGGCAAGAATCCTTGGAAGGTCCAAAAGCTGCCCCAGATGTGATCTGGGAGGTTTAAATTATAATTTTGTCAGGCTGAAAGAGAGGAAAATTATAGTGTCAGTGAAACTGTGATCCATTACTTGTTTAGGTTTTAGAGTGAAACTCAGGACAGATTATATCATTGTCTTTTATATCTGGTCTTTTCTTGCACAATGCAGAGTTAATAGAGGAAAAGCTATGCTTGAGCTATAGGCTACTGCAGCGTCCTCGTGAATGGTGTTCATCGGCTCACGTGTAGTCACTTAACTAGTTTTCTTGACTCCCTTGCTATATCTACTTCTCTGTATTGTCAGGAAAGGACAATTCATTTCACTCTAAGGCACGCTTCCAAAATAAAGCAGATGGGTTCCCCTCTACAAGTGCCTGTAGAATACTAAGTGAGATGATTAGTGTCCTCTTTAAAAATTGCTAAAATAAACAGTTTTCATCTTGGCCAGTGAACACTTTCGTCTTGTTAAACATAGCTGTGAGTCGCAGTGGTTTGTTTTTCTTCACTGGAAGCATTATCAACTCAATAAAAGTCGATAAAGTGAATTTTGATTCGAATCCTGTCTTGGAAATCTTTTAGGATCCTTGAAGACATGCAGTAATATCCAGTGAGACAGTTTGAACTTGGCATGTTCATATTGTTCTTCCTGCATCTGATCCTCTGCTGGGACAGCATTTGGCACGTAACCTGCTACTAGCAAAGTAGTCAACAACCGCTGAATAGGAAGGAACATTCTTCCTGTAGTCATCAATGGCTTATTTTGGCAATGAATCTATCCACTTCCTGTGAACTTCAGGCATTTCCAGATATTTCATTTACACATCTTTATCTTTCTTATCCTTGTTTAAATAAATAATAGATTTTAGTGGTCTTCTGGGCAGATATTTTTAGTATGGCAGTATAAAATATACAAGAGTGACTGCAGTGTTTGCCACAGCTTGGTTTATTAAGTTAATTGGTGAGCAATTGGGGTCCTGGTTTTATTTGACTCTTGCAGTAAGCCTGTGAGTAACAATTTCTGAAGCATTAAAAACAAATAATCAAAATCCAACCAACCAAAAAACACAAACCCCCCACAACCAAAACAACACAATTTTATTTGAAGATACTAGTATTCCAAGCTACTTCAGAAGGAAACTGCTGTTTTCCTTCTGTGATCTCCATGGATAAGGCACATCCAGTGGCAGAAGCACCATAGGACCCTCCTGAAGTCCTCAGCTTTGTGATGTGGAGTTGTATTGGTAGTGGCAAAGATTAAATAAGTTGTGTGAGTTGTCATGTTCCAGTAGAACACAGCCTCCTGCCAAGCTGGCTCTCAATTACAGCTTGGGAAAACAGCTTGGTGCCTGTTCTGTTTTTACAGCTTTGAAGCTCTGCCTTGGTTTACATGGCAGTGTATGCTTAGGGGGTTTTTGTGGGGTTTTTTTAATTTAAAAAAAAAAAGTAATGATGAGACATTATAAAATATTCTGGAGATACTTTTAATTTGACTCCCTATACTAAAGTAACCTCTAGCTTTAATATGACAAAGCACTGTTTAGATAACCTGTGATGATATCTTAGAACTGCAGTATTGTCTAAATACTTAAAAAATGAAGAAGACAGGAACAGATACGGTGGGAAGTATCAGAGGAGAAATATATGACAAAGGCCTGTTTTTTTTCTGAAGCACAGGATCAGTTTCAGTAAACACACTGAAATAGGATTTACACCTTGATATGGTAGAAGTGATATCCTGCTACTTCATGACTTAATAAGATAAGAGAAATTGTTTTTATGAAACATGAACCATGTATGTTGGATTTATTAAAGTAGGTATTCCTCTGCATTCCCATATCCATGCTGGTAGTGACTGCTTACACATTTTGGAAAAGACTGTTTTATGAGTATTGTTGAATTTTCTGATGCAGGTTGCTTCAAAACTGCATTAGAGTTTGAGTCCAGGGTTTTGTACTCAAGTGAATAGTTTGATTTATATTCAAGGTTTTTATTCATTCACTTTAATGGAGTAAAGGATTTCACATCCAGCAAGGCTAAAAATCAAACAACAAAACATTGATCTAGGTGCAAACTCGACACAGATGTATTCAGAATGGATTCTGCAGTCTGACTTCATTTCTGTACATGAAAAATACATACTTCAGACAGTATATAAACTTTGGCATTGCCAATATTCTTTATTTTTCTTGTAACGTCGCACATGATAAACCAAAATTCAAGCCTTGATCTATGTACTGGATTGAAGGTGCACTTTCAACATTCTAATGTTAATGGATTTCTCTTGGGAAAGTGTCACACTTTATTGCAGCAGGAAATGGCTTTCATTTCTTTTACCTGGATCAGTTTTGTATCAATTGTTCTGCTTTTTCAGCCATTTAAGCTCGTGAGTTACCCTCTTTCTTTCTCTTTTCTGAGAAATCAAGAGTTGCAGCTTGCTTTCCTAAGAAGCTTAGGTAGCGTAATGGATGGAAGTCATGCAGCTAGGACTCATTTTAATGAACAGTTCAAAGAACACACCTAGCAAAACTTGTACCAGTATTTCTTTTTACTGATTTAAGACAATGTAGAATTAACCACTGGCATGAGACTTCAGTGAAGCAGGCTAGTAACATTTGGAAGAAATTTGAGTAGAAATGTGATAATACCACTGAAGATTCTTTTCTTAAGACTATATTTGTAGGGAATGTACATCTAGTCAGCCTAAGGGACACATTCCAGGGCAATGTGTAGACTTCCAATCCAGTGTAGCGTATACTTCTTTGGCTATGACAGAAAGCAAGCTCACTTCCTGAGGCGCGTCTGAAATAAGGAAATAAGATACTGAATTAGATGATCTATTGATGTATTCTCCTGTAGCACATCAGTAATGAATTTCACTTTTTATAGCTGGAACAACTGCAGGCAGCTAGGGCTGTTGTTTGGATTTTTTATATATATGAACATATATATATGTTTTATGTATTTATATATAAGCACAAATTACATTTATTTTTAAGAGGTTAGTTTTATTTATTGGAAAATAGAGGCAGATACAACAAAATATCTATATCTATCTATATACTTGATATTTTAAGGACTTTTTTGAGAGTCTTCATCTGTTTGGATTTGTACCGTATCCTTATTCGAATATTTATATATTGAGCAAATAAGCAGTGCCAGCGATTCTAGACAGATGTAATGTTCTCTGGATCTAGCAAATACCATATCTGAACAATTACATTCTTATACCAAGAGGATTCTTTACCAGAAAAACAGCAGTGATGCTTTCTGCCCTACTACTGCAGTGTCAAAAACTGTTGTAAACTGTAGTTCATATTTTAAGGTCAAGAGTAACTTGCCATGACTTATTGCAGAAGCAAGTGTGCCCAACTCTCTCGAAATAGTTGTGTTCTATGCTGAGGTCCCCTTGGGCTGTGGTCAAAACATTTACCTAAATAAACTTAGGTATTTCATTTTCAGTTCTTTGAAAACTTTCATTAGACACTATGTATTTCTGGGCTAACAGGATCTCAGTGAAACCTTGAAAAAGATTTTAAAGGGTATCTTAGATGTAGGATTATAATCTACTGTGATAAATATGAGGATTTGTATTTGGAGATTAGAGCCTATTCTCTATGAGGTGGCTGATGCTGAAGTCTTAGAGTCATGAGCACCTAAACTCTTGCCTACTTTCCAACTCTGACCCTTCCACAAGGAGCTGACTCTGTACTTTAATGTATTGGGGGTGGTTTTTGGTTGTTTTGTGTTTGGTTGATTGTTTTTTTTTAATCTGAAAGAGAGTCTGTCCAGGCATGAATAAGGAAGAGTCCTAGGAGAGTAATTTGCCATATGGAAACTTTGCATTATATTTCCATTGTGATTATTTACTTTTTTGTCTGTTTTTCCAGTCATTTCCTCAGCAGCCTGGAAGGGATCCCACAGAACCCCCATATCCTGGATCTCTCTGACATTTGTTAGTTCTGATGCAAAAAAAATTAGATTTTAATATTGTGTGTGAAGAGGGCAAAATAATGTCAAATGTAGTCATGTAGTAGAATTAAGTTTACTCTTTCTGAAACACAACAGTGGCCACTGGTTTGTCTGATTTCCCCAATCAATGTGGCACTGATTGTCCCATTATTTGATGACTATGCCATGGAAATTGGAGCTAGATGACTTTTTATAATGCTTCGGGGTAAAATAAAGTAGCTTAGGAATGGTGTCATTATTCTTCTCTCTCTCATGCTGCTGAAGCTGTAGTAGGACTATAACAACTGAACCTTGATTGAAGATTTTGACAGGCCCATCATCTGTAAGAAGAAAATGGACCCATTTTAAATTCTGACAGTATAATAAAACTGCCAGCTTAAGTAATGAAGAGGGTCATGCCTTGTCAATATTGCAATAGCATTCATAATCTGTGGCAGTCAAATCAGTGTCTGTGGTAGTTTAGATGTAGTTTTCTTATGGAGCTATGGGGTTTTGTTATTTAATTTTATGACACTTGAAGGGAAATGAGGCAGGAAAGAAGGTCTTTGTATATAAGAAGTGGAAATGGTCTTATCTTGATTTTTCTTGGGCCAGTGCCTACTCTCCCAGAAGGTGCCCAAGGTAAAGAGCACAAAACATCCATAACCTACTTATCCTCTTGTAGATAAAGCTGGGAAGGAAATGGTCTTCCCATTTCAGGAAGGAAAAATGAGACTTCTTTTCTTTTCTTTTTTTCTTTTTTTTTTTTTTTCCTTTAAACAGTGAAAATTCACAGCTGAGATCTACAGGGGTTTTATTTTTTTAAAATTGAAAGGCTTTTTTGTTAATAACTATTATTTAACACTAAAAGCTGTACTGAGCTCAGTAACAATAGACAGAAGCAACTATAGCTCACATCTGTTCTGTACCTCCTTATCTCAAAATACCAGTGGAACAAATGAGCAGACTCTTGTTATGATTAAGTTAAAACTGAACTTTTTTTTACCAGTGTTATTCAGAAAAGGGCAACCACAAAAAACTGTCTGTTTTCAGTCTTTGAGACAAGGCTATCCACAGTTGATGCCTCTGACTGAGGTAAGTTTTAGGAAATGAGAGATTTCTCTAAGTCCCATACCTCTGAAATGCACATAATCCCATAGATTCTCATTTTCTTTGTCTAAGGAATTTGCGGTATTATAAAATAATAAAACCAGAGAAATACCTGGAGCCTTACAGAGTGCCCCGTTTCTGTCGTGTAATGCAGAGGGTTACGCTGTGAAGACACAGTGACCACATTGGGCTGTACACTTCATACGCTTTCTGTATTCTGTGTGTTTTGGTTTTGATTGCAGTATTGATTGCCATCTGATCAAAGCCTCAGTCACACTGTTAGTTAACCCCATCACCACTGAAACAGTAAATTAAACAGAAAATCTGCCAACTGCTTACAAATGCATTTTACCACTCTTGATAAGAAGCACACCTAAATGTGCAGCTACATTTATCTGTTTATGGTGTGTATTGAATAGCTTGTGTCTTTTGCTGCATACTCTTAGTTTAAACAACGATGAGGAATATTTTCCCTAAGCGGGTGTGAGCATGTGGTTTTTAGTTTAATCTTCCTGGAGTGTAGTTAGGCTTTTTTCTAAGAAGGAAGGGACTGTCAAGAAAATTTGGTGACAGGGACTATTTGATTTGTATCTGTTTCTGAAATTAACACAGACAATAAATTCAGTAAATTCTTCAGTAAATTGCCCTGAATATAATGTTGCTCTATACATTTGTCTGAAATGGTATTTTGTCAAGGGACTGGTGAAAGATGAAAGTGGGGAGGAGGAAAGAGTAACTGGCATGGCTGATCAAAGTGTATCAATTCATAAATAAGGAATGTAGCAGGTTCTGAAGATCTGAGCTTGTAGCTTGAATCCCTGGGAAGACTGGGCTGCAGTGATTGGCACAGTATCTTGGATAATAAGCTGTCGTGGTAAAGACCCTGTTTTATAACAAATGAAATACTCCATACTACCTTGTAGCAGAATTAACTTCTGTATTTTCAGGGCCTCATTTTAAAAGATGCATTATATGTCATTTGTCTCTGCCTATCAGCTCTCTGCCGTACATTCAAGTTCTCATTGTTTTCATCTCTTCTAGTACAGAAAGGCAGATTTGGAAGAAAATTCTGTACTGAATCACAGTGATGCACTGTAGGCTTCAGGTTGTGTGTGTGGGCATGTATTTATTGTTAATGAGTAGAGATTTTATGTCAAGCTGTTAAGGCTAGCAGAGAACTACTAATATTCCTCCTAAAAACTACTGAGTATTGGAAAAAATGGTTTTCTTACTTTTGTGTTTGCACATCACATTTAAATCTCCTCTCTCATTTTGGAGCAGGGATACTGGATCGAAAGGCAATAGTTAACAAACCCGTCTGTTGATCTGATGTCCCTGTATTGTTTATAAAGACCTGTCACCCCAACTTGTTTTATAGTTTGTGACAAGACTGTTATAAAATTATCTCAGTAAGTATGTATTTTTAAAAAACTTATTCTCAGCATTTATTCAGAGGAGCATTTTATTTGCTTTAAGATGCACAGCAACAGAAAAGGAAATGGTGGTGGGCAGTTATGGAGGCAAAGCTCTTAACCATTCTATGTGTGTAGTGCCTTCCTTGGTTTTTAGAGCATAGCAGTAATTTATTTCATTTTTACACATGTCAAAGCATTTCAGTGCTGCCATGCGATGTAGAAACAGAGCTGCTTTTGAGCAACATGCCACAGGTACAAGAATAAGTCAAACTTTGTTTTTTGATGTCCTCATAGCGTAAGCTAGACGTACATGACTGTTGTGTGCGCTGTTTCTTTTAATGTAGCTCAAACTCAAACATCGTAGTCTTTCCTCCCCCCACCCCCCCATCTTTCTCTAACCATATTGTGTGTTAAATTTCTGTCCTTGTCACCAGAATGTGTTCATAGGCTTTAGTGACTTAAGATTTTTTTTTTTTTTAATGGGTCACTTTGATTTACAAGTTCAGGATAGGTTGTAAATGCTGAAGTTTTAGGAAAGACTACTCCTACCTGACTGAGTATGCGGGAAACTTGGGAAGGTGGTCTGTAACAGCTTGGTGCAGACTGTCTTGCTTTTTCCTCTAAAACAGAGTAGTTTCACCATTGGTAGTGGTGTAGACAGTTACTAGTATTTCTCTTAGTTTTGTATTTCTTCAAATGAAGCCATTTCAGAGCCTTAACTTCACTTACATCAAGAAAGAGCTACTGAAGAGGCAGCTTCCTCAACTTGCAGTTTATCTGTCAGACTTCTGGAGCTGTTTAAAATGATGCAGAACCCCACCCAGCAGCACTCTGTAGGTATCAATTAGTGCTTGCTGAAGTGGCACAGATTTCTTCAGGACTCTTCAAAAGTCAGTGTTAATTTAGAGCACAGACTCATCCTGAATAGTAACTTTCCATTAAGATGTTTCCTACTAATTTCTGGATGAAGTTCCAAAGTTCAAACTGTTCTTTTCTCATTTCCTAAAGACTGTACGTGACTTACTTAATTCAACAATAGGGTTTCGCAGTTCATCAGAAAGAATAGTTGAACTGCTTTCCACTGAAGATCAAACAAAAATTCTGCTTGAAAGATTATGAGGAATTTTCCTTTACATTTTAGTATTCTATAGAAAGTTCTTCCACACCCAGCACTGGAGACACTTGAGTGCCCTAGTACTGATCTCATCTGTGTGTGTGCTTTATTGTTTTCTGGGTAAAGTATTTTTACTTCTCAAGTTTTGATGTAGAAGCATGACTGTTAATACACTGACAAATGTAAACACTAACAAGACAGGCTGGCCTGTAGCATGTAGAGTATCTTCATTATTAATTGACATGGAAAACTATTAATCAGTAGAATTCCTTAAATACACATTATGAAGCTTTGCTTAAGGATTACGTAGCCACTGGTATGAAATCAGAGGATAACAGACTCTTTTTAGGTGCTAAGAAGAGGACGGATGAGTTTTGTCTGTCAGTAGCAAAAACATTCCTGTAAGATACGAGTTTTCTAAAACGTGTTTCAGTAACTTTGCATTCTTCACACTTCATAGGCTGATGTACAATCCAAAATGTAATATTCAGCCACAAGTCTTACAATGCTCAGTACTTTCTAGGATTTGTGTTTAGTAGACAGGACAAGAAAGATTTCTGCTTTTTTTTTCTTCTTCTTTTTCTTCGTGTACTTGTTCATTCAGAGCTGGAAGAAGTTGGCTGCTGTGCCATGTATCTGTAGCGCCCACTCAGACAGTGACAGAATTGATTAGGGCCTCACAGAAAGGTGATGAATATTTCTATTTGCTGTCCAGGCAATCTGCAACACTGAACAGGGACAAATTATTTGTGGGATTCTGAAATATATGGGGAAAGCAGTGGGCTTTCCTTTGCATTCAAAGGGAATCTGAACTCTAAAGTTTGTGGCTTGAGTATTTTGCATCCACTATATTGAGCCACCTGGAATTATTCCAAATGGTGGTTTCCCATCCGTGCTGTGTCACAAACAGCAGCACTAACTCCAGAAACAGATTCTGTATTGTTTGAGCGAACAGGAATCAGGAGGAAAGAAAGTTTTGTGGCTGGCTGGAGTTCAGACTGAGTCTGATTTTCATTATCTCTGGTAGACTTAATGAGTGACTCTGGGCAAGTTATTTCTCCAGTCTGTGCTTTGTGGCTTGTTTGTTTGTTTGTTTGGGTGTGGTTTATTTTGGGTTCTGCCCCCCCCCTCCCTCCCCCCCCCGAGTTTTTTGGTTGGGTGTTTGTCAAGCTGATAGTTGTCAGTCTGTCAGGTATATTGGAGATTAGGTCATTGTAGTTTGTGGAGGAAAAGGAAGTCTTTCAGTGTAAGGAACCACTGGAGCACAGAACTAGATCCTCTAATTAAATGCTGCAAGACAGGAGCCCTGGGTTTTTATTGCCATTACTTGAGGGTGTTTTTCTGAGGGCCTGGTATTCAGAACAGGACCCAGATTCTAGTACTTTTTCTGAACTGGGAGTCACGCACTGTTATCTTCTAAAATTCCTAGAAGGTGCTTCTCTCTCTTCTCTTTCATAAGTTATCAAAAAGAAAATGAAACCACTAGCCAGAAGAAACAGAAATGCTAGAGAAAAGCAATGTGTTTACTCTGCATATCAAACTGGTTCTTATCACAGGCAGATTCAGTGCTGTCTACCTATCAAAAGTCAAGTTCTTTTGCAGCAAACACTGCCACACTGGCAGATACCAATTGCTTGCTTTTGCTGCTGTAAAGAATAATCTTTCCACAGATCATGTTGGATGCCAAAGGCTTCATAGCTGAATGAGGCAGGAGGAACTGGTTTGTTGCAGCTGTTCAAGGGTGCATGAGATTCTCAAGACCTGTAGTTTAGAAGTCATGGTCCTTGTCCAGTTTGCATTATTGCTGTTTAATTGTCTCCCAAGTGTATAATACAATGCATCTCCCTAGATGCTGTTCCAGCATATTTATTTTTTTAACTTTAGTGCTCCTTGGATGAAGAAAGATTTTCCCACAGTTTGTTGTGGTTTTTGGTTGTTGGGGTTTTTTGGTTTTTCTTTGTTTGTTTGGGTTTTTTTACTTTCCATTTTTTCCTTCCTTCTTTAAATGTACAGTCTCCACCCATGTGGCTTAGAATTTTTGAAATCCATTTGTAAAAAAAGTCTTTTCAAATTATTTTGTTGCAGCTATACCTTTGGTAATTTCTTTAAGGACACTTCTTGGAATAAATTGTGAAAATACACATCAGGAGCAAAGGGGAACAAAGCTGATACCTTCATAACTTTGAATGTTGTATGGAGGGTGACTGTATTCAAGTGCTTTTTTTTTGTTTTTGGACTCCTATCAGCCTCCCTTCTGAGTGTTTTTTCACTAAGAATAGTAAAGAACAGTAAAGTTGTATTTATGTCTTGCTGTATAACCAAAAGCAAGTAAAATCCTATGTTTGTCACCTGCCCTGTTCAAATCCTGTGAATTTAGGTAATGAACTGCATAGGAAATCCATCATAAACTTCCAGGTATGAACACAGTGATTTAAATAAATAAATAAAAGGTGAGGGGCGGAGCTATTTATGAAAAAAGAGTAAATTGGAAGGGAATAGGCTATTTGTTTTGTTCTGTGCCTCAGATGAAAATAATTGGCTCATTAATCACAATATCAGCTTGCTCATTTTAGGAAGGTCAGGCTGAAGAATGAATAGAAACAAGGCACATCGGTATAGAATTTAAAAAGCTGACATTAAGGATGCCAGTGAAAGTGACAGTGCTCAGACTGGCTATGAGTTTGAACTTAAAAATTTGATGCCAGCTAGCAGCTTGTCTGTGTGTGAGTCATGTTGCCAACAATTTCCCTAACACAAGGAAGGAAGTTCAGGTAATCTATAATATTTTCTCCGCAAACCAAGTTCCTATTGTTTCATAATGAGTTTAGTTTTTCATTTAAGCATTCAAGTTGATTAGGTTTCTATTGCCCTACTTTTTATGATTTTTCTTGTTAGCAAAATTACCCAAATAGTACATATTAACACTGAAAGCTATTTCTGAAGTGGAATTAGGAAGTTCACTATTTCATGCTACAGAGCTGTATTCCACATAGTTCTACTGTGCATCTCAAAGGGAAAAGAAATCTGATTATTTTTCTCCATAAATGGAATAGCTTTCAAAGAACTGTTAATGCTGATGAGTTCATCAAGCATTTATCATCCCCAAACCTCTCTTGTCTGATACTTAAAAGAAAAAAAATCACTAGCATTTGTGTTTAAAAAGCAGATAAAAGTGCTACTGGAGATTACACTCCAAGTGTGCAGCTATAAATAGAGAAATGAGCTTTGAAGAATGGTTTTCCTGTAGTTGCTTCAAATAGAAGTGTTTGATGAGCTGATTACAATGGGAACCCCAGAACTGACACTTACCTTTCATCCTTTACCTGAGTTGTCTCAGCTCTAGAATATCCTAATGACTGCATGTGTACTCTGAAATATGTATAGGGAGTTCTACAGCATTTGTAGTCCACAGCATTTAAAAATGTTGTTTGAAGAATGAGGCTTTCTCAAGAGGGGAAAATAAGATGAATCCCAGAGCAAAAAAGTGGTGAAGTAAACCTGAATTTTTCATCCCTAGCTGGTAACAAGCAAGACTGGCAGAGAGTAATTCAGATACAGTGCCTGCATCCCATGCTTCTGTCCTCAGGCAAATAATCCTGTAGACATCAGTCAGATGTCTCCTCCTTCCCTTCTGTCTTGGTTACTTCTGAAATTCCAGAGATGTTTGTTGGCTGTGGTGTGCCAGATTTCCCTGTGTATAATAAATAAATAATTTCTCAGAGGAACTGTCTTGCTTGAACCCTTAGCAGATACAGGCATGATAATAGACAGAAGACTTCCAATTCTTTTTATTCCAAATAGCCATTTCAGTGAAGTGAAATAAAACAAACGGTTCATAAACATCTCATTAGTTGTAACTGGTTGTCTGAAACGGAATAATTCAATGGATTTCAGTGGGGTTTCATTGATATAAAAAATAAGAATGCAATTTTAAGATGTTTTTTCCTTTAGATGAGCCTAATACTTACTATTTAACAGCAGTTTGTGGTTTGTATTAGTCCTCTTACTCTACTAGCACATGTTCTAGATTTCACAAAAAACACAGCAGCTCCTTGGAGGTAAAAGGTACGTGTAAAAGCTTGTGTGTGCTGAGAAGCAAAGTCTGAACAGAATAACCTAGTTCAGGACACTTGGATGAATTTTGGGATGCTTTATTCTTGCCTCATCAAAATAACAGCAGCTGACATCTACAGCACCAGACTTTCCTAAATAGCTCTGAACATTCAGGTTTGGTTTTTGGTCCATTTTTTAACTTCAAGTTTTTATGTGGGGCAGTCATAAAGTTTTGAGCATTCTCTATCTGGAAATAAGTAAAACAGGTAATACCGACCTGTGCCAAAATGTTTTGAATCAACCTGCTTTCCTCAAAACGTGTAAATCTCTCTGTACTGTGACATAGCTGATGTATCTAATGGGCATTTTAAGATTTCTGTTTGTATGTGTGTTATGGGGTTGTTTTTTTTTTTTTTTTTGGAAAAAATACGCAATTTTTCAGGTATGGGCAAGCTTTATCTTTATCCAGTCATACACATTGTCCGTGTACTGTAATTCAGAGGTGTTCATCGTCCATCCCCCTTTCAGAGTTTGATGGCTAGTGTAGTCTCTAACTGTATTCAGTTCTGTAAAGCTCAGCAAGTCAAGACTTTATATATGGCTACTGCAAGTACATCTACAGGAGATATTTTTTAAGTAAAACTTGCATTCCACTTTCAGGTATGTTTGCCCAAATAGACTTTTGTTTTGTTTTTTCTTCAGAGTTATAGTTAAACTATGTATCTTCAGATTCTGTTCTGTCTCACTTCATTCCTGCAATTACTATTCCTAAGCAAACCAAGAGAAGTTTAATGCCAGATTATTCACTGTACAAAAGTTGAGAGGGGAAGCTTGCTCTCCCACCTTTGTCTGTTTAATTTTGAATTCCTTTTGGCTAAACTGTGTTAGAGGGACAAGTCTGTTAAATGGGCATGGTCCAACACACTGAGCTTGCTGAGTGACCTGCTGTTCTGGCATTGCCCATGGGTCCATGCTAAAGAAACCCCAGGGTGACAATCTCTGTTTGTGCCCTACTGACAAGCTAATGGTTCTTGAGCTGTTGTAAGCTGGAGAAAGAAACCACATGGACTTCTCAAAATTGCCATTTTTGTTTTATGCCCCTTACTGTTACTTACCTCTCCTAGCTGGCAGATCTTTGAATGGGTTTATACCCTATTCTTTGTTTTGATTGCTTGCTTGTTTAGCATAGTGAACCACTAGAAATACTTACGATTATTTGCTCTGTTATGTTGTATTAAGCCTGGAGGCCACCTTGGAACACTACTGTTCTAGAAGCTTGTAGCTTAACCAGACATCACAGATGGAGGAGGCATTTTGGCAGCGTACAGAGGTGGGAGTAACAGGATATTTAAGTGCTGGATGAAGTTGATTATCAACAGTCTTAGATTAAAGCAAGACAATTGCCTCATGTCACATCTGTAAGTCATACATGCTGTTTTCTTTGGAGGCCTGTAATGCTTTACAGGTTTGTGTTAAGTCTGTGTTGTTGACACTTGTCCTAGTTAGGATTGCACTGAGTGACAAAACTTGAGTTCATCAGGGGAGGAAAAACCTGTTGTGTTTATCTTCTGAGTCCAGGGAGCTCAGAAAAGGTACAGTTAAAAGATCAATACCTCTAATTATGAATGAGATTCCCATTTCCCACAACAGTGGGGGGCAGCAAGAGTAAGTCGTTTCTTTGCAAAAAGTTCTTTATAAATTCAGACAGACCAACTTGGGTTTGAACAGACTGAGTCAGACTGACAAGTGCTGATAACGATGATTCTTTGAAGACTTTAGATTTTATAGATAGAGGGGAATGTGTATTTCTACACATAAAAGAACCCTTTGAAGAAGCCAGTAGTGTTGATAACTGGAAGATCATGCTACTTGGGAGATTGCACACACAGCAGAAGACAGAATTAATTCCACAGGGAGATTGTCATCATCCCATAACAATGAATAAAAAAATAAAAAATTAAAAAAGCACACATTCACTATCAGTTTTTCTGTCCCTGCCTTATTTATGTTCCTCTGCAGTTACTAGCCAGAATAAAGCATAAGAACTGCAGTTTGTACTGATATGTAGGGTTCAGTCATAGATTATGGATCTATTAAAGATCCTAGCAATAGAAAATGTCCCTTAATTCAGTCAGTAAACTTGCATTCTGTTCTGAAGGTCCCCTGTTTAATCCCTGGAGATGTTCAAAATGGTGATCAGTCATCCACTAAGCCTATATGAATTCTAATTAATTAGTTTTCAAATGCCACGAGGGAACTCTTTTTAATCTCTCTTTTTAAGGCAGGGGAATTTGGGGTAAGATAAGCCATGTACCTTGTTTGAGGTCACATACAGTCTTTGTCAGAAATTTTGGTGAGATATTTTCTTAGAATAGTTTGGTTGGAAAAGACCATCTAGTCCAACTGTAAACCCAGTATTGCCAGTTCACCTCTAAGGCATGTCCCCAAGTACCACATCTACATGTGCTTTAAATACCTCCAGGGATGGTGACTCCACCACCTCCTTGGGCAGCCTGTTCCAATGCTTGACAACCCTTTCAGTGAAGAATTTTTTCCTAATATCCAACCTAAACCTCCCCTGGTGCAACTTAAGGCAACTTCTGCTTTTGGCATAAGAAGGCAACTGTACTCTCCTGTAGCAATAAGGCACACTAGGCACAGTCTTGGGGTTTGTTGTGGTTCGGTATAAACAATAAAATGTTTTGGAAAAAATCGATTAACATTCTTGCCTATGTTAGACCAGACCGGGAAATGACTGAATTTTCTGTTTATTTCTCCATACTTTCTCTTCTGCCTTCTAATGGTACCCATTTCTGTTCCCAGAGGGCTTGGCAGACTTTTCCAAAAGGAAACACAAAGGCAATTGGCTGACGGTACAATTTTAATGTGGAAGCCCAGTCTTGTAGCTGTTTTGTGGCTGCGCAGAACAGCGAAACAAATGAGAGTGTGTGGTACTTGTAAATGCTGCTTCTCTGACTTCCTGGGGTAGGCGACAACAGAAAACATGAAAAAGAATATTGAAACCCATTTTAGCTTTGTGTTTTCTAATTATTAGTGCTGGGATTCAGTGTTTAGCTTATGGAAATTGAACTGCATGAAAACTGGTTTTTATTACGGAGTTCAGACTCTGCACCCCACTCGGTGTTATTTGAAACAACTAGGGAAGCAAAAGGCACCAGCAGAATATCACTGTGTTGTTTGCACTAGTCCTCATTGGGCTCCTAATGACATTGTATGATTTAAGGAAAATTGGAGTTTTATGTTTCTATCTCAGATGACATTTGATGGTGCCCAGGACATTGTATTATGCCACACTACATTTATGTGTTGGAACATACTTTTGCTTAGTTGTACCAGGTATGCTATGCATGATTTTTTTTATTTAGTATGATAACAAGCAACTGCCTTCATGACACAGTAAAGCAGAACATTTAAGGTTGTAGACCAGTAGGTTTTCGGATTCTGTATGTTTGGAGTTTTTTTGATAGTGACTTATTAAGAAACCATGCATATGGGGAAAATAAGGCTGAGTGGATCATGGCACTCTGGTTATGTTTTTGCTTTGTTTTATTTTTCCCTCTGGTCCCATCATACCTTTGAGGGCCAATGATTGTGTACAGACAAAAAAAATCAGTCTTTAATCTTGCTTGGGAAGCACCAAGTTATCTATCCCAGCTCTCAGAACTGTACGAAGTTATATAAACTAGACTTTGAACTATATTTTTTCTAGTTAATTACTTTAAGAGCATTTTAGTCTTGTTTATTATGTTCCCTGTACCCAGGACAGCCATTTTCACCCTCAGAACTTTGGTCTTTTCCCACAGGCCAACACCCTCAGCTCTCTTTCGCTGCTTTCTGTGTCTGATCCCTTACCTTGTCCTTCTGGACAAACAATGTGTTCCTGTAATTGCTCCACTATGCTTTCTCTTCACTTGCCTCTAGCTGCCCTCCCTTTTCTTTATATTTTGTCAATTTTTTTTGTGCATTCTCGGACAGTATTTTTCAAATTAGGTGTTCTATTCTTCAGCTGATTTGCAAGCTCAATACAAGCACAAGTAGATTAATTGTGGCCAGAGACAGAATTGGGGTAGTTTGGGAGAAGGTTTGAGATTTTTGTGTGTAAAGGAATTTGAAGGCAAATATTTAACCAGAAGGAATTCAGAATCTTTTGGTTTTAGAACTAGAACTCATCAGTTACTCTTTTTCTTTCTAATCCCCCACTCCTAGGCCTGCTTCCCCATAAAAATAAATAAATAAATAAAAAATTGGTGTAAAATTGCATCTGTCTCCTGCTATGACAGGGGTGAGAAACTATTGCTTTTTTCCCCCGGGTTTATTTTCAAAGTCATAAGTTTAAGATATATATTTCTGTGTTCTCAAGGAGAAGCTTGACAAAGTTTAGTACTATACTCCTGTCTGATTCTAATTCCCATTAATAGTGAAGTATGAAGTAATCTTGTACTGCTTCACTTACTTTTTTTCCCAATGAAATATATATTGATGAGCTTGTCTGTCCCTTTTCCTAGTAAAGTGTAATTTTACTTATATTTCTATCTGTAATGTATAGCATGCATGTATTTCAGTAGTCAGGTGCATTATCTGACAAGTTTTTTCTTAAACTTCTGGTTCACTGCATGTACATGAAACTCAGCACCTATGTGTTTGGAGGAAATAGAGTAGGGTCTTTATGGTGATGCAAACTGAACACATACTTCAAAAGTAATGGCCTACTTTTTTACTCTGGGTTAGTTCATAGATTGCTGAATGGTCTGGACAAAGTACTTAACTTCTCTATGCCTCATTTTACTCGTTGTACAGTAGAGATAAATTAGTTACCTATTTCATGGGGATGTTATAAAGACTAATAAATTATTTAGGCAGCACTTTAAGGCATTGGTATAAGTAGGTGATGAGTATTAATGATGAAGATATTCAGATGCACAAATGGCATTTGGACACTTAAGAGCCATTTCTGCCTCAGAAAATTTTCCCTTGGCTATTGATGATAGTGATTTGCTATAGCATGTGACCTGGGGGAAGCTACTTAACTTCTCTGCCAAATGGGAAGACTAATGATGTATCTCAAAGGCATTTAATCTGCAAAGAGCTTTGAAATCCTCAGATGAGAAGGGGCACTATCAGTGAGCTTATTAGAGTTGTCGTAAGTCATGTGACAGTTCTTGAAAATTCTTTAGCCTGTGCTTCATCTTGCAGGATAAAGATGCTTTCTATTCCAGTTATTAATTTTATTAATTAATTAACCCATCCTATGCTATGCTCTGAAGTTACTTGGCAGAGAACTGGACATAAGCTGAGGATATGATTCACACTTGCCTTAGAAGTGACATTGATTTATTCTTTACATTCTTCTTATATGACAGCTACCCATGGTATGGTAAAGAAACTGCCCAGTCAGACATTCCAGTACCATTATTTCAGGATGCTCAGATGAGAAAACCAAGCCAAACATCTTCTTGGAATGGGAACGAAAAAGAATGAATTAAATGTTCATTTAACATGCATCTTACACACAACATATTAGCTGCTCAGATGTTGACTGGCTGCCCACCATGACTAAAGTTAAATAGGATGGTTGACAAACCCTGTGAGGTCAGTTGTTCAAAATGCTGTAGATTATGTCCGGACAATGAGAATTGAAAACACTTGGAGTCAATAGAAAGGGGCCAAATTAGCAGCAGTGTAACTAAGTGGAGAACTTCCCTTAGCATGGATTTTGGTTTTTCTGGCCAAAGATAGACTTTGAAAAAAGATGATCAGAGAACTTCCCACATCTCTAGCACAGCGCTCTGCTTGCTGGCTCTGCAGTATCAGTTAACTAGCAGTGTTATTCACAGAATATCAACGTTGATGAACAGATGTTTTGGCATGGTAACAATATGAACATGCTGCCAGTATTCTTAAAAGTAGGTCTCCTGAAACCTTTGGCTTGCACTGAAGTGCTGCACCAAACATCTGTGAGTTAGCAGAGGTGGTGGCAGCAGTAGCATTAATTTTAGTTCATGAAGTATGGTTCAACTTCAGTGACTTAGAAACAGCATGATAAAATACACTGAAGATGAGAACACCTTTGCAAGACTGCTTTAAAAAGGTATTGTTAGGAAAGTCACTGCCCTGAAAGTTGGAAAATGGGCTTTTACTCCTTCAGAAAGAAACCTATTTAATATAGCTGCTACTTCAGTGTGAATGGCCCTGACTGCTGATAAAAAGGGAAATCAGGCACACCTTCTCCTCCAGCTATTTTTGAGTAGTGACTATACCTTTATGAGGGTTCACAGAGAACATAGTCACATCTTCAGGAATTACATCCCATAGTCCTGTACCTTATAATGTCTTGGTGAAGCTGAAGCTTGAAAAAGGAACCAAGTGCAGCAGATACATTATTCTTTTTAGAAAGATGAGCATGTGCTAAGCAAAACCTGGGTCAGGGCAGGATTCGGTGTTTAATCCACTATTAACTGAAATTAGGCACTTTATTTCCTTTGAACTAGTCCAAAATTTTCTTTTGCTAATATTATTTAACATAAATTTTCACTGAGTTTGTCTTTACAAATTTCCCTTAAAGTCTGTGTAGACTGACAATTTCCACATAACAAAACCTGCAAGTGTTCTGGGTTTGGTTTCACAGAAAGCCTGCAAAGCAGATTTGGCCAATAGACAACAGTGAGTAAAATCTCAATGAGAAAAACTTTTCACTTGGGCTTGAGCAGCTGTATGTGCCAAGGTCTTAGAAGGAATTCAGAACAATGAAGCTTGATATTCAGATGTCCTTTGATTATTTATTTATAAGCTGTGATGCCTGTTTCGTACTTCTCCGGAAATATTTTATACCATGTAATGTCATATAATACTGCTGTTTATTAACAGCCTGAATTTTGGAAAAAAAGATTAAAAGCTTTTTTCTTTTCTTTTTTTCCCCTGACTAATTATATCCAGTCTCTTGACTCCAAGGTTGAAACATTGCTATGTGTCCTTTCTATTGCTTAATCTATTGTAAAGTGTAAAGGCTTCATTATAATAATACAAAATTAAGTTCAGTATTTCTGTGGAATTAACTGCTGTACTGAAATGGTCAGCAGTTACAAGGTATCATTTCAGAAAAGGTAAATGATTGCTAGGTTCAAATAGCTGTAGTGCTTGGTCTTATAATTATATAACTTAATTAGAGACATAATTATAGAACACTGTTAGAGACTGAATCCTCATGTCTGTCCTGGGTTCTTGCCCAATCTGTCTTTAGGAAGTCTCTGAATGACTATTTGTGTATTGCTTATTTACAAAAATATGGTGTTCTGATTCAATAGCAAATAACTGGAATTGGGTATGTTGACTTAAATGGTCTGAATGCATCACTACAGAGGAATATTTAGAAGCAGATAATTTTGGATGTTTAGTAGATCCAGCTCACAGAAGAGCATTTATGAAGTGCTCTTCATGTAGAAGGCAGCAGCATAAGTAATCTGGCCTGTCAAAACACACTGGGCAGCATACAGAGTAAATACAGACAAGCTAAGGAACCTTTCATTAGATATCAGTGTCCATTGGATTGGCTACTGGGAAAAGGGGTTTGTAGGGAACGGTAGTTCATGCATATTGTATTGCTGTCACAAATGAATGCATAGGCTGTGTTAAATTACTAGTTTCTAGAATACATTAAAAAACTAAAATCATATTGTCTTGTGTTGCATAAGAAGTGACAGCACTGTTGTGAAGTTGTCCGAGTACCTGTGGGAGTGAGGAGAGCAGGGCTGGCCTGAAATTACCGAGCTCTCAGAATGGTTATTTGCAGAACTGTGGTGGTAGCTGCTTCTAGGAACAGCTGTAAGAACCACTGGATCACCACTGTGTATAACTGGTGACGATGGTGCTCTCAAGTTTCTAAGGGACACAGAATTACTTGTTTTCTAAGATGCTATGAGTAGACAGAGTGTGGCACTGAAAAGAGTCTGCAAGATAATTACAGATAATTGCCTTTGGGACTTCAAGTGAAATAATGAATAACCAGAAGGCTGTTACAGCTAGTTTTCTCAGTGACCAACTTTTAAACATGTTACATACTTCCAAGACTGCAAAAATCTGTGTGCAGCCCCTCTTTCCACCATACACATACCCACATCCTGCAAGTTTTAGTCACCTCAAAGTGGACTTCATATCCTATGCACTTTGTATCTGCTGCGTAGACCTAATGCTTCACCCTCAGCACCCTGTCTTATGTGTGGCTCAGCCACGCTTAGGCAAGAGGTAAGACTGAACAATTTGAGAATCCCTCTCACCATTAAGAACTGTGAAACATTTTTGCAGTTTGTGATATGTGAAGCTGTCGTTCCATGTTTCTTCTGCAAGATGTTGCACTTCTGAGGACAAATGTTACCCCTGTGTGTCTCACCCTTGGCCAACAAACCTGCTTTTCCTCTCAGCGCTCTTCCTCTGTCCTTTCTAAGTAGGAGGAGTGAGCATCTGCAGCAGTAACTGTACATAATTCTCCCTTCCTGGTCTGTAGTAACTGTTTCGGGTGTAGTGACAAACCAGCTGCTGCAGCAGCATTCCCTGTTAGTGTAGAGTGGCTTGGGAACAACTGAATCTCTGAAAGGTGCAGTGTTCAGCAATGATGAAGCAAAATTCAGCCTCTGCCCCCTTTTTATAGTCTGGTGGATAAATAGGTAAAGAAAAGTATTTTGATGTCACCTTGTGCTATTACTGACCACTGGAACTTGAGCAGAAGACAAAAATGGACTTCAAGCTACCTATGAAGTATGAGCAATGTTTCCTACCAACAAGCTGATGGATATTATCTCTATTTCAGTAGAGACAAATTTCATTTGCTGAAAAATTCTTGGGTTTTATGTATATATGTGGGCTGGAAGTTGAAGAACTATATACCAGGACCTAATGTATTAATTAGAATTGTTATTTTTCTCAACAGAAAAAGGTCACCTCCCTTTTACTCTTGCAGATCTCAAATACATGCTCAAGAATAACAGGTTTAAAAGAATTCAGCTCTTTACAAAGGTCTACTTAGCAATAATAAAGATATTGTTAGTCTGTGGACAAAAATGAAATTGTATTCCATGCTACAATTGCAGTTAAAAGCAGTTGTTATGGCAACTATTGCGATATCTTTATCAGTGTTTCTACTGTACTTTTTGGGAGAGGCAAAAATCTCTTTTGCTCAACTGCAAGTGACTGATGGAATGGAGACAGAGATGCTCCCTATTGCCAAGTAGTAACGTGAGGATTCTGGTAACCTTGTTTTACACTATTTTTGTGGTGGTTATTACTGTAGCAGTAGAGCACCTGGAGAGGTCAGAAAGGTGTTGTATAAACCATTGTTTCACAGGGACCTGTTGGCACATATCATGCCAGAGGGATTTCTGCTCGTTTTTTAAAAGCAAGGATAATACAGGTGCTATTTCCGAATCAAACACTGGACACCTGTAAGGTGCAATGTGGAAAAACAGCTGCTTTTTGATGGATTTCTAGCTTTGGCATCAGGAGTTCAGCATGTGATGACTGGAGGAAGGATGGAAAATGCTTAAGTTGCAGAGGTTCAACAGCTGTATGCAGATCAGCACGTGCCTGTCTCACCATACGTGTTTTGTGCTGTCTTTTGTATCAGGAAATAAACTAGCTTTAGGCATGTGTAAGCTGGCTGATCAGCTTTTCTTCCTCTTCCATGTTGTTTTTATGCACCTTCACTCTACCTGGATAGCTGCCTCTCTGCTAGGTTAAATGTTAAGTTACCGATATCTACAATTGTGCTTTGCTTCTTCAGCTATGAATTCCAAGAGATATTTATGATAACAGTATTCTTGTTTCCTCTCTGACTTCCAAGTCTTATTTTCTGTCTTTACGTTGATGAGAAGTTCTAGACCACTTCAAAGACATATCCGTGATGTTAGTACCACTTTTATAAAGACAGTAAAACATTGACTATGTGTTTCTTTTGCCATATGCTGCGTACTTTTCAAACTCT
>NW_010294703.1:0-24353 GCF_000700745.2 Antrostomus carolinensis
AGAAGGACATGTACCTGTTGGAGCATGTCCACAGGAGGCCACAAAAATGATCTGAAGGCTGGAGCAGCTCTGCTGTGAGGACAGGCTGAGAGAGTTGGGGTTGTTCAGCCTGGAAAAGAGAAGGCTCCAGGGGGATGTTATAGATAGCGGCCTTCCAGTACCTGAAGGTGCCGATAGAAAGCTGGGGAAGGACTGTTCACAAGGGCATGTAGCAATAGGACAAGGGGTAATAGTTTTAAACTAGAAAAGGGGAGATTTAGGTTGGATATTTGGAGAAGTTTTTCAATATGAGGGTGGTAGATCATTGGACCAGGTTGCCCAGAGAGGTAGTGGAGGCCCCATCCCTGGAGATATTCAAGGTCAGGCTTGATGGGGCTCTGAGCAACCTGCTCTAGTAAAGACATCCCTGCTCAGTGCAGGGGCATTGGAATAGATGACCTCTGAAGGTCCCTTCCAACCCAAACCATTCTATGATTCATTCTATGAAATGCTGACTTAAGTTTGCAAGGGAAGCAAATTCCTAATATAGGAAAATAAACTTGTTCCAACACGTGAATTCCTTGGAAACTTTATGCAAGTCTTCTTTCTGCAGGCCAAGGTTACAGGCAGCACCTTGAACGGCAAGAAAGAGAAAATGCAGGCTGAAGAAGGTGATAAGGAGAAATGGGATTTTTTGAGTTTTGCTGAGACCTGGACCCCAAATGAAAGTCTAGAAGATCCCAAAAATGAGCTTTTATTTACACATGTAAGACTCAAAACTTATGTTTTTCTTTCTTCTTTCATTTAAAAAAAAATTACAACCGTTGTTCACTTAAGCTTTATGTGTATTACAGACTTTACTAATGGAGAAACACTAAATAAGTAGGAAAATGTAATGTAAATTCTGCTTTAGAAGTTAGGTGAAGTTGGGGAAAGGGCTCTGCTGGGTATAAATATTATCTACAGGCTTTTGATGGTTCCTTACATTACATTTATGTGACTGACCCACCCTCAGAGTCAGATAAGACCAATTAATTTCTGTTTAAATTACATCTTTATTAACTGTACTGAATTTATTGGCTATTATTTATAAAACAACATTTAAAAGCCTTTCCTTGCCATAGACATCATCAAAAAAGGCACGTAGTGTACTAGTTCTATTTGTTTTCTGGTAGTGCTATTTCAGAATTTTCCTGAGAAAACTGAAAATACTTTTTACAAAACAGAATGGGAATGTTGGATTGCTTTTTCTGCTGGCTGTTTGTTCTTAAAAGAAGATTAAGAACAAGGCCAGGCTGGATGAGGCTTTGAGCAACCTGATCTAGTGGAAGATCTCCCTGCTGATGGCAGGGGGGTTTGGGACTAGATGATCTTTAAGGTCCTTTCCAGTCCAAACCATTCTGTGATTCTATGATATCTTTTTTTTTCCATCTCCAAAGTGAAAATAGCTTCTTGAATTAAAGAGTAATATTAATGGAGAAAAATCATTATTTTAACAGCCTCTGATGCAGTAACTATAAGTGGGGTTTACATATTTCTTTCCTCTTTCCTAGTTTGAAAAGGAAAGACAGCATGACATACGTTCTTTCTTTTCCCCAAAACCCTCCACTGAGAAGAAACGCAAAATATTTTCTAGTGATGAGTCGTTACATAATGATTCAGAATCTCCTGAAGTCGCGAAAGAAGAGGATGCAGAGCAGAGCAACGAAGACATGGATTGCACAAGAATAAGTGATGTGGATACAATTTGTGGTGAAAGTTCCTGTGAACGTGAAGCTAAAAGAGCAAGAAGCACAAGTGAATCTACTCCAGTCAGCTCCAGGAAGAAAATGAAAAAGTCTTTGAGTGGAAAAAAGCCCTCTTTGTCTTCAGAGAGAAACAATGAAGTCCTTCCTTGTGGCTTAAGTGCTTCAAGCAAAAGTATGGCTTTAAATAAAGTTTGGCACTGTAGTGTTTGCACTTATGGTAACAATGAATTGCTCCCTTACTGTGAAATGTGCAGTTGCCCTCAAAGCAATAGTGGTAAGTAACGTGTGCTGCAGAGAAAAAAATATAACACATTCTTCATTTCGGTTGTGATTAGTTTCAGAATATACACAATATATATACCCAAGTCCAGACAAAACACAAAGAATGGTGTCTTTACCCGTTAAATGCTCCTTCTTAATTTTGCTTTCCCCAAGGAACTTTTACATGATTCTAATTTGAAACAAATGGAAAAGTGAGATAAATATTAACAGGATATAAATTCTGTGAAGAATTAATTTATGCTCAGTTTTCTTTGCAGCAAATGTTCTCCTTTTCCTTGAGGTTTATATTGTGAATCCAGTTAAATGGCAAACTTTTTTCCTACCTCTCAAAACTAAATGATGTGGTATAGATGTTTTATTAACTCAGGTATTGTATGTTTGTCTTAAGAGACATTACCTGGAAAATACGGCATTTCTTGCTCCAACAGGTCAGAGTAGATGTCTTTTATTAAATTTATTTAGTCTACCTGGAAACTTAAAATAAAACAAATAAAACAAACAAAACAAAACAATTTTGTAAATCTGTCCCCTTATTTGCCATTTCAGTTGCAAAGGAAGAGGTTATTTTTCTATCATTTATTTTATTTAAGTCCCTGTGCCTGTTCAAGTAAGTACAACTTCTGAATTTCACAGGTATAGATCAATGCCTGGAAAACTACTGTATGTGTTTATGGTATACAATAACTGTATATTATATAGAATTGCTGATGACATTATTGCATATATTTTGATATTAAGCTGGGTGCATGAAATTGCACAAATGGAAAACTTTTCTCCATGTGTTTATTCTCCTAATATTAAAGGTAGCTCCAGTATCCTAAGTGGTTGCACTGTAATAACATTAGAGAATAAAATGCCATTTTTTTAAATTCAATTACATAGTCCTGCCTCCAGATGTGTATTGATTAGGTTCCTGTTTGTACAGGTAGCATAAATAATTGCTTTTCTTGTTTCTTTGTCTATAGTTGAGAGAAATTGTGAAGCCCCTGCTAGCCAGACTGAGGAAGATGTGTCAAAGGACTTCAGAAGAACCGAAGAGAAAGCAGTATGCAATGCTGAAGATGGAAGAGAAGATTTTGGAGAAACAGTGACCCAGCAGTCTGTTGAAATCAGCAAACAGCAAACTGTTGAAATTGAAAATGAAGAGAGTGAAAAAAAGTGTGGAGAAGGTAAAGTGGGACTTAGATGAAAGAAAGATTACATTGCATTACAAAACTGTATTAAATGCCTTTGGCAGGAAAAATAATTTTAAATAGAAAAAAACACTTTTGAAAGATAGACAGAAGTACATACACTAGCACATGACATTCTCATTTTAGCCTGGGATGTTTATTGAATTTTGATGATGGATAAACCCAGCTTTTCCATACAACAGTTTTTGGCTGATGTAATAATTATGTCAAACTAGCAACTGTGAACCTGTGTGGTTTTATTGAAACTTCTGATGGTATTTACTTGTGGTCAGGACAGCCACAGGCAAAACAGATGAGAGGTAATTCAGGAGAAACAGAAAAAGAAAATACTCAAATACCTTAATAGCTTGCTGCTTGAGCTGTGTATTTGATAATGTTGTTCTGGAACTGGATACAGAATCCACATGTGATATATTTCCAAATTGGGAAATTTCACAAATAACTTCTTAGAAACATGTGTAATGTTGTTTTTAATGTTTGAGTAGACTGAATGAAATGAATGAAAAAAAACCCAAACTTTTTAATGTCAACTTTTTTTCTTTTTATAGGAGATGTAGATAAATCAGACACATTTCCAATATATGATGGGCTTATGTTTTGTGCAAGCAGGAATACTGATAGAATTCACCTCTATACAAAGGTAAACCTGAAATATGCATGTTTGTTATAATTTAAAATTACAGAGTAAAATGTTGTCCTATGAAATGTGTATGAATACTTTCATTTATTAAACTTCTTATAAAAAGACCTGCAATTTTTTTTTATTAGCTGAAATGTACAAAAAATAGGTATTTTATCATTCTAGTTCTTTTTCTCAGTGGAATTAAATAATAATTCCCTAGATACATAACTTCTAACAGTTCTCTTAGCTTACAGAATGGGGCTAATACATTACGTGTACACTTAATCTGTTAGAAATGCAGGTGATAGTTGTTTAGGATTCCTTTTTTTAATTATAGTATCTTACCAGAAAATGTTATTAATAGAACAACATTCAAAATTAAAATAAAAATGACAGTGAATCCTGACAAAATGTGTAAATAAAATGTTGTCACCACGTTTTCAGAAAGCTCAACATTGGTGCCGTGTGTAAGTCTGTAACTTCCTGAATGAAACACATTATCATTAAACTGCAATGGTAATGGGAGTACAGAAACTAGCAGTTGGTAACATTCCAGGTAATTTTCAAGGGGGAGTCAGGGCTTCACAATTCCTTCTTTTAAGAGATAGAAAAGTTATTTGAGATAATACAGTTTTGTTAGACTAACTGACACAGCTGGGAAGAAGTCAAAAAGAATGTCCTCTTGTATCTGGAAACTTGTTTAACATATTTAAATTGTACGCTGCTTCCTAGCTTCACACATTTTATTCAGAGACAAAGACAGATTTGGGATTGTATTTGGGCAACTGTGTATTGGTCTGGGTTGTTTTTGGCTTGGATTAGAGTTTCTTTGTGCCAGATACTGCACAAAATCTTTCTGCTGAAAAAAAACCATGAGACACTGGGGAATTCTGCTTTGATTTCTTCTCTTGAATGTTTGTGAATCATCAATAATTTCCTGGGTCATATGTACCTACTGGGACAACTGGTTCCTCAAAAATTAAGTGGAGGAGAACTTGTTCAGACATTTTTTAAAAAAAGAACCAGTTAAGTGTAATAAACAATGCCATGTCTAAGATTTTGATTTAAAATTATAATGAAGAGACATTTTCCAGTCTACAATCATTCATTTCCCTTGGAAATTTAGTAAAGAGGATTATAGTTTTAGTTCCTTAATTTAAGGCAGTTTGTGTGTCTGAACTATTTGCAAAGAAAAAAATTCAGATATATTCAAAGCTAAAATTTTCACCCTGTTTACTTTTAGATATATTAATGTCAATCATTTCTTGCATCTGTGCTGTTATCATACATCTGTGGCTTATCCTTTGTTTCTGGAAAAATCTTACCTTGAGAGACTGAATTTATTAAGAAGGGAGGATAATTCACTTGAAACAGATTTTTCCTAGATTGTGCTACATTACATCTGTAAACAAAATTGTTTGCTTGTCTAGGATGGTGAACCACTGAATCATAATTTCATTCCGTTAGACATACAGCTGGATAACTGGGAGGATTTACCAGAGACTTTCCAGCATAAACAGAATCGTTCATTGGTAAGAACAAATTCTACTGGCACATTAATATAATATTTAATACTTTTTAAAATAAATGCAGAACACTTCCAGGCCTTGGGATCTAGGCACATTTTCATTAATGCAAGCAGACCTTATAAATGTTGATATGAATATTAATTATGCAGTCTGTTACTTTGGCAAATTATCATTCCTCCTGTTAACATTTCACTAGCTGGAATCAACCAGGCATCATTTAATTTCTCATTTACAGGATTAGTAACTAACATTTGTAAGTCAACAAAATAGCTTTTTAAAGGTTATGAATTAAACAGGGCACATTACAGATAAGAATGTGCTAGATCGTATCAGAGCTGCAGTTCTGAGCAGGCCTCCGCTCTCCCTTCTGCCTTCAGGCCTCTAACGACGTTCAAAGCCGTGTGGGGCCCAGCTCCACTGAGACAGGCAGCTTCTGTTACTTCAGTAACAAAGATCACATCCATCATGGTGTTTGAGGAGAACATTAACACTGTAAACCCAAGTACTTGAGTAAGGAAATACAGAATTTAAATTGGATGTGCAATATTATCTGCTTAACATAGTTTTCTTAACTGTTTTTAACTCCATTTAAAGAGAAATGTAATTTGGAAATCAGATTCTATTGTGTATGAATGAAACTGATTCTTTTTGGTAGGTTCTCCAGCAAGGTTTGAACTTAGATTTGTAGGACAAGTGCCCGACTGATTCAACCAACCAATACATTTATTCTTCCCATAGTCCCTGTTCAGAAGCAGCGTGACACTGACTGCCGTAGATAGTTGCAGGTCAGTAGGGAAGAGAGTGAAAAAACAGAATGGAAAAAAAACCACCAAACCAGTTGCTCAGTTGTCATATTGTTACTCCCATTTATTTTCTATTGTAGAAATGAGGATGAGGTTGAATAATTTTTCCCCTACACACATCCTAAAGCAAACAGCCATGTTATAAATTCTAAATTCCTATGTAGTTTTTCTCGCACTTCCTCACTGTTCTGTGGTTATAGTTATTGAGTAAATCATTATTCATACCAGTCCTTTCAGTTTACAGGTATAATTTTTTTTTTTACTTCCTAGCCTGTAAAAAAACCTACTAGATTAGGTACCAGAAATTAAGTTCCTCTGAGTCTCTTTATTTTATTATACTTTGAAATTCTAAATGCAAAATAAGGAAAGGTGGTCAATGTTGTTCTATAGTCTCCATTTCCATTCTGAAATCCTTTGTTCAACACTTCGTCAGTTTTCCCTCAGGATCCTGTGGTTGCATCAATTTGAAATTACTGTGAAAGGTGATGAAAGGCAGGTTAAGCTGCTCAAAACTGTTGTCCTTTGACTATTTTGATGGCAAAGCATGTCTCTACTTGCTAGTCAGATCTTTGTGTGCTGTGCTGAAATGCCGCAGAAAGGGATAGCGGTGTTGCCATAAAAACAGATGTGTTCATGTCAAGGCAATTTGGTGATCTGATTTCTCATGTCATTAATTGCTGGTTTACCATAATAATTTTTATTGCATGTGTTTTTCTGACACTGCATTATTATAAAGGAATATAGTAACCTCAAAGCAAGTACATCAGCGATTCCATTAAAATTTTACATGTTGGAAAACACTTGTTGAGAAACAGACTGATAACAGCTCTTGCATTTTACCTGTAGCCTTTCACGTTGACATTAGGGGCTGAGCACTACAGATGGTTAATCCAGTGTTAAGCATCTATCAGAAGGTCAGAAGAAAGAAAAAAGGTGGTCCATAACCCAATTATAAATGTTGTTCAAGTAATGGGCCAGAGCTTTCCTTTTCTGAGGGGCCTGCTGTGTCAGGGAGAATGGCAGCTGTAAGAAGATTACCTTAGATTACTAAAGGCCATTTCTGGCCTTATTTCTTCTGGATCAATACATTTATAATAGCAAAACCATTATTGTAGTCAATGCCAAAGCTGTCTCAGCACGTCAAGGGTGGGAGGTTGCAGCTTGTATGGACTATGACGTGAAGGGACCATCTCTGATTCTACCAGCTGTTCTCATCCAGTTTTGAATTTTTTCTAGCACTCCTTCACTGTAATTAAATAATTCTGTGTAATGCCTGTCATGCTTCTGACAATGGTGTTTTCTACCAGATACTGAGGTTTGTGAAAGAATGGGGTCATCTCACAGCAATGAAACAGAAGATTGTCAGAAAAAGTGGTCAGATATTTTGTAGTCCTATTCATGCTGCAGAGGAGTTGTCTAAAAAGCAGTCAGTTGTCAGCAGCACAAAAAGGTACGTGGCTGCTAATTTTTCTTCCTCTTCCTAATTGCTGCAGGAAGTTTGATGTATTGAATGATGCTGAGGCTAAACTAGTTGTTCAGTGATTGCCTGTCGCATAGTGACAAACGTAGGCGACCAGGACGTCAGTAAATCTGCTGTGATGGAAGTGTCCGCTTCCCACATTCAGCAGCTGTTCTGGCTTCACTGCACGGCATGTTTAAACATCTGGAACTTGCCAGAGATTTTTTTGAAGAAAAATCCTAACCCTTAGGGACTCAAAAGAAAAGTAAGGTCAAAGAATCTTGTTGTTTTCTCCACCTGGAAGGAGAAGTAAATCATGAGGTGCCGTCAATGATACAACGCTTTACTTGTAGTTCACAGCCAACCCTTTCTGGTGCTCACTTTTTCTTTAAGCAATTCTGCTCTCTGGATGACATCTCACAGAACTAGTTTTCCTCGCTGGGTGTCACTGAAAAGGGATAGTCTTTAATCCTTGTTTAAAATCTAAATTTACCTTTCTTGCACTTTTTCTGGTAACTCTGTCTTCCCTGACAGACATTTGCAGCTTCAGTGTTACCGCTGCTCTCCACAGAACTTCTCATGCGTACAGGTTAACTCACCAAGGTGCCTCTGCAAACTAAAACCTTTTTATTCCTCTCAGTCCCTACTGTTAAATTCTCCAGGGTGACTCTATTTTGGCTGTAGGTAAAAGAATTCAAGTAAGTAAATAGAGGCTGTAATTCCAGTAATATAAGGAGGACCAGCAGGTAGTAAGTGTTTTTTAAGCTGTTGCCAGATTGTTTCCTTCCACAAAATGTAGAAAAGATCTGACTGTGAGCTGTGTTAGAAAAATCTACTCTAACCTACAGCGCCCTTCTAAGGTATATATACCTTAGTATATATACTAAGAGTATATAGGGTTTGGTGTATGTATAGTACAGAGAGGTGCACTGGTGAGAAGTTGTCTGAATAGTGGTTTTTGGAAGAATGATCAGAGTGAATGATGAAGCGATTTTTAAGAGTTTATTTGAGAGCAGCAGTGCTTTGTATGTTTTCACATTAAAATAAAGAAGTGAATTCAAACATAACTAATAGAGCAAAGAGTCCTTCAGAGCTTGTAGTGCTCCCTGTATTAGCCAGAGTATCAGTGAGACTTCACCTAACTGAAAAAAAAAAGGCTTTCAGATGTCACTCTCGGGCAATGTCAAACTGCTTTCATTTTCATTTGATTATGTACCAAATTACTTGATCTGTTTGCTGATTAGAGCTGAATCTGCTTTTACAAAAAGATATGTTTTGTACTATGGAAGTATTATGGTGAAGTGTGTTTTCCCAAACTGTATAATAATTTCTCACCTGGGAAATGAGGAATGTCTTAAGAGAATACGCTGTAGCAATCTTGCTGCAGCCAAGAGTGAATGTTGTTTGAGGGAGGTTGTTCCCTTTGTAGCATACTGACAGAATTTTGAATAATTTCAGGTATGTGACCAAAGAGGACGTCGCAGCAGCTTCCCTGAGCAAGGCCAGCAGCAGCGGGGGCAGCGTGCGCCTCATCTCCAAAGACAGTGGGGTTTGTCTGAAGAAGGAAAATGCTTCTGGTGAACAATGGGCTCATTCCACAAAGTAAGTTCATTAATGCAATAAGGTGTTTAAGCTGTTTCTCCACAGATATTTTTTCAAGGTAGCAAAATTATTTGCTATGAGTGTTTACCTTGCTGCTGAAGTACAATGTTCAGATAAGAAACTTGCTGTAGTGCTATGAGCTATGTTTTCCTCTTACATCTGTTTAGATTACATCTGTTTTCTGCTGATACAGCTGCTAATTAACTGAATCTAATTAAAATGAAACAAGAAAACAGTTACATGATTTGCTTAAGGAAAAAAAGAAAGTTAGCTCAGGCCTGCTTGTGAGGTCAATTAAAATTGAGGACACCACATTTTCTTCTATTCTGCCTCAAAATTTAGAAAAAGGGAGAAAAGAGCAGGAATTCTAGACAGAAAATGCCCTTTTAAAAAAATCTTGTGAAACAAGCAGTGTGTATCCTGCCTGGAGATAAGCCTTGTTTAGAGCAGGAAACTGCTATGGAGCTGTGAAAGTTACGTAGAGAAACCAGGATGTTTCCTTTGACTTTTCACTTCTGTTAAAGAGGAGGCTGAAACATTTTACATCTATAAATGTACATGCCTGATAGAAGCCTCCATTTCCTTATAAAGACAGCATTATTTATTTCAGCTAATATTTCAGTGGACATGTAAGAATAGGTGCAAAAAAAATTCTGTCCATTATATTCTCAGATTTTGTCAATGATTGCACTGTGCAGGTATCAACTTGAGCAAGTTAAGGATTATTTCAGCTGAAATGGGTATTTTGGAGCCTAAAAGATAATCTGATGGAAATATACAGTGTGTAAAAACCTACAGAACTGTCTGCTGAATACCTCCCTTATTAACAATTGTACTTTGTTCTCTGCAAACAGGGTGCTTTCAGAAAATGGGAAAGGCCCATCAGTTCTTCCTGCAGAGCAGCCTGAAGCTGAAGGCTCCCCCCTCCCCAAAGGCTATTTGCAAGCCTTGGACAGCCAAGGGAACCCGCTGTGTCTCAGCTGTCAACAGCCAACAGCTCAGCCTGACCCAGGCTGCCAGGCCCGCGCTTGGGACACGCGGTTCTGCTCCCACACCTGCCAGGAGGACTTCTCGATTCGCTCTAGTCAGAGCTACCTTAGGACTAAAGTGTTTGAAATCGAACACGGTGTTTGCCAGTTCTGTAATCAAAACGCTCAGGAGCTTTATCTCAGCGTCAGGGATGCGCCCAAGAGCCAGCGTAAGAAACTTCTGGAGGCTTCTTGGATGTCTCACCTTCCACTTGGGCAGGTAATAGCACTGATTTTTAAGCAGGAGCAGCTAACCTGTGTATTCCTGTAGCAGATAGTTCAGAGAAATCCAAAATGTTCTTCGTGCAGGCTGAAGATCGAAGGTTCACCTAGCACCAACAACAGAGTAGGAAAAAAGGAAATCCTGAACACAAAACCCCCCACGTCTTCTAACACGTTTTTCATTGCTGAAAGGCACAGGCATCTGAAATCAGATTCCTCAGGGCTGGGAATATTGCAGCCAGATTTACTTGAAAGGCACTTTATTTAACAGAATTTATGGTTCTGAAACAATGTAAGAATGGATGTAGTCTAGAAGTATTAGGTTATTCCTCCTTTGCAGAATGTTTGGTAGTGCCCTCAGACAACATGGTCTGAATGTTGAGATTGTCCTGTGCAGGGACAGGAGCTGGACTCATGATCCTTGTGGGTCCCTCCCAGCTCACAGCAGTCTATGATTCAACAAAAGCCTCTTGTCACAGCTCCTCTCAGTGTCACCACAAAACACCCTATGAACTACCACCATTCTGCAGCTGTGATTGCTGCTGCACTGCCTTGAACGCAGTGGAGCAGGGAGGGGGAACGTTCCTACATAGAGTGATATTTTTATTCAGAAACTAAAGTGCCATTTCATTTTTCTGCTGCAAAGTTGAAATTCTGCCTCAGAAGTTGCTGGTTCTAAATTGTTAAATAAATTCTGCAGCCACCCATTGAAACTTGCAAAAGAAAAAATAATTCATTGTCACTTGTCATATGCATGAGATCAGCTTTGTCACTTGCAGCTTTTTAAAATGAGGTGGTATTTTAAAGACCCATCTCACAGACTGAGAGGAGAAGTCTTGTGGTGTGAGGGTTTCTCACAGCCTGACAAATGATCAGAACTCCGTTGTGTTTGTTACCTTTTGAAAGCTGACATGGGGCTTCACCACCTCGGGTTTCTCAGTGCTCCTTATTACAAAGCAATGCTAACGCTTATTTTCTTTCTCTTGATGAAAACTATGAATAGCTAATTCCCTGAATTATTTCCTTGTTCTCAGGGTAGAACATACATGTAGTTCTGAGGGAATCTCTTAACGCTTCCAGTGTCATGTCCTTTGTTTACTGCAGCTGAATGAAATTATAACAAACCCAACAGAAGGCCAGTTCTGGCAGGTGGACCATATCAAGCCTGTTTACAGTGGAGGAGGACAGTGCTCCCTGGAAAACCTTCAGACTCTGTGTACGATCTGCCACAGAGAGGTCAGTATGGCATGGTCAGACATCCTCACCTCTGCCAGGGAAATCACAATGTCAGGGATTGGAAGGGACCTCGAAAGATCATCCAGTCCAATGCCCCTGCCAGAGCAGGAACCTAAATGAGATCACACAGGAAGGTGTCCAGGCAGGTTCTGAATGTCTCCAGAGAAGGAGACTCCACACCCTCCCTGGGCAGCCTGTCCCAGTGCTCTGTCACCCTCACTGTAAAGAAGTTCCTTCTGAAGTTTAAGCAGAACCTCCTGTGTTCCAGGCTGTGGGATCTGCAGGGGGGCAGGATGTACCACAAACAGAAGTATTTTGGGTGTGGGGACTCCTAGAGGTGACGTAGCCTGACCTTGGGCGCCAGGCAGGGCTGATGTCAAAGAGCGGGTTGCTCAGCACCACCCTGTGCTGTCCCACACCTGGTCAGCACCTGCCCCCCCTTGGGGTGACATCTCCTCCCCTGTCCCAGGAGTGCCCCCGGGGCAGGCCTGGCTCCCACCCCTCCTGCCCCTCCTCTCCCCAGTAGAAGACTGTCATTAGGTTCCTCCTCCCCAGCCTCTCCACCCCATACAGTGACAATGAAAGGCAGCATCAAACCATTAGGCTGCAACAGTGTCCTCAGGATTTATGAAAATGTCACCTTAATAAACATTTGCATTTTATTACGTTGTCTACTGCAAAATTAGCCTGAAGTTTAACTGTGGGCTCAAGCTTTCCACCCTGCACGCTGTTGCCAAGTACCAATACTTACTGAACAGACCCCTCTCTCTCTCTCTCTTTGGCAGAGGACTGCAAAACAGGCCAAGGAAAGAAGCCAGATGAAGAGACGTTCTTTAGCGACAAAGTATGGCTGTGACATCACAAAATTTTTTGTCAAGATGTAAAATGCAAAATAGATGCAGTTATAATTAATTCACAAACCAGTACAGTTACACTGTTTTCCTCATGCACTGATGTAAAAAAAAAATACACGTTGCAGTCTATCATGCTGTTGGTAGGAGGAAGAAAATAAGGAATTAAAACCAAGAAATCACTTGTACCTCTGCCTGGCAAAGGGCCTTGGGGGAATGCATCCAAGGTGCCTGACCATGGTTATATTTTTATGACCCCGTGGTTTAAAGCTGAATTTCTGTGTGTAACAATGCAATTTTGAAGCATTACTGCTCTCCCATTGCAGTCCAGTGACGGCTGCAGGAACGAGGCAGTGCTGTTGAAACTTTCATTTGGCTTACAGGGTTCAATGGGATGGGGAAATTACAGAGCAGGAAGCTGGCTTAGCTTAAATTCTTTACTTAAATTCATACCAACATTACTGGAGAAAATAGAGGCTCTGATCTCTTATTATGACAAAAACAGCAGGTAGTTTCTGGCAAATGTTACAGGTGCATCCTCTTTAACAGGAGGACAGAGATGCTGCTGCGTTTGATGTGGGTTCCTTTATGGTTACTTCAAATAAATACATTTCTCTTTTTCCTGGTGATTTTTTTTTAATGCTTTTTCATTCTCTCCTCTCCCTTGAATGCCATAAGGCAGGAGGAAGTTCATAAAGCACATCTATACACAACACGTCTTTTTCTGACATATAAAACTGCAATTTCAAGTACATCTAGTTAAACTAAGCTGAAAAGCTTCCGAGGTTATCCTTATGAGGAAAATTTTTTTCTCAGTTAAAGACTTAAGACAAACTAAGTGTTGTGAATGCACCAATTTCTATACAGGGTGAAACTAACTCAACTTTTTCAGCAAAGATACAAATATCTTTAGGCAACTGCCTGGAAAAAAAACCATTAGCAGGTTGGTTGTGTTCTCTGAGTGACTACAGGAATCATCATTGCTTCAGCACTTCCAAAGACCAAGTCAGAAGAGCCTGATGCCTAAGTGAGGGTCTGCCAAGTTTATACAGCCTTTCCCAAAGGCCACACTTACTGTAACATTTCATGAAGACAGCACGAGAAGGAGAGGAGGAAACCAAGAGTATGAGGGAGGAAGCTTGAAGAGTACTTAGTAATTAGCTTGGTACAATTTCTTCTAAAGAAGCTAACAGTTAAACAACAGCTAAATTGGTCTTGGTCTTTCTCATCCCTTTCATCAGAGGAATTTGGCCGAGGTGAAACACAAAAACCCTAAATTCTGTGACAAGGTTTTCTTGGGAAGAAAATTAACTTTTCTTTATCCTGAGAAATGTATTTTTACATCTGAGGGAAACACCCTCGCTCCTGGCAGCCATCCCCTCAAGGAAGGTTTAGGGTAATACCTGGACCCTACTATTTGAGACAGAACTTTCTCTACTCGATGGAGGGACAGTCACCAACAATGCTGCTCCTGGGGCAAATGATGCAAGGATGCCATTTTAAAAGTATTTTGACAAAACCAATGCTAGTACCCAAAGAAGTCTGAGAGCCAAGAGTAAGTTCAGATTTATTGAATAATGTTGACAATACTGTGATTTTTTTTACATTTCATTTTGTAAAGTGACATTGACCTTTTGCTGATTCTTACTAAAACACATGAAGATCACTGTAAAGCAACATCATTACACACAGGTCCTGGTGTTTGCGGGGTAGCTGGTGGGGTTGGGGTACAGCAGGTGATGGAATGGTTTCAGATCAAAGACACAGAACATGTTCAAATGGTCTCTGTACACACCAGCAAGTTCTTACAGTGAAACACCTCTGTACATGTCACTTACAGCTTTGTGTCCTTCCCTGTGTGCAAGAGCCAGAGATTCCAAAACCATCAGTGATCCCTTTCAGGCTATCTAACCACCTACAGCCCCAAATATAGTCATTTCTCTTGGAGACAAGCATCCAAGACAAGATCCTTCTGGACAACTGCTGCAATGCCAGGAGAGCTGAGCATGAACAAGAATGTACTGTATACTTTTAATAAAATGAAGAGTATTTTAGAGGTATTTGCAACTTTGTGATTAACCAGAAAATACTGGGCTCGATAGTTATGATTAGCAATAAATACAAATTACTTAATGTCTGCACATCAGTTTAAGTAGACTAATGTCACTTGATAAAGTCTGATTAAGAACTGTAAAGCAGCACGTTCTGCATGAAGTATCTGCACACAGCACGTTCATCTCCATTATTACACAAGCTAATGCAAAAAAACCCACAAACACCAAACCAAAAACGACAGAAAAGCCACAAAAACCCATCATGTTCCCTTTGGACAGAGAGGAGGTCACTAAAGATGGATTGTAAGTACTTGTGAAGCCATTCCAGACCTCCCAGTTAGAGCTGCTCCAAGCATCCTTCTTGGCTGCCAATCCAGCTCTGTCCTCGGGACGCTCCGTCACTGACAAGGACCACGCTGTCACCTCACCACCAGTCAGTCTGTAACGTGAACTTCCCCGAAGGAAAACGAACAGCATTCTACGTGTGAAGACACACAAGACAACACAGCTGGTTACCTCAGAAGAACGTTGTATCTGCTGAAAAGGCACCTGCAAGTCGGAAATCCTCCTTTGTCAGCACGCTGTACATGCGCTGGGGCAGCGGTTTGGAGTAAGGCGCGGGGCGGGGGACAGTCGTGCGCAGAATCACCTCGCGCCCCGTGGGCGGCGGGAAATCCGAAACAACCCCCACGTTGAGTCTGCGCTCCTCCAACGAACCCGACCTCCTCAGTTCCTCGTCAAGTGGAGGCACTGCAGAAACCTTAAATAAGAGCAGAGGTGTCATTACAGGGCGAGCTGCTCCTTAACAGGAGGATTCAAAAGACTATTTTGAAAGAGGAAGGGAGGAAGATCAGAAATGGTGAGCACATCAAAAGGCTTCATGTGGACACAGAGCAGGACACCAATGGGATGTCAAGAAATTAACCGCGCACAATCACATGGAAGAACCTTCATGTGTGGATGGTGAAGCTCGGCCTAAGCTCCTGATTTTTTGACGCTGTGAAGTGAGGGTTCTGACCAGAGGAAATGCCCTTCTCGAGCAGGGCTGTCTCCTCAGCTCTCTGCAGATACCCGAGGCCAAACCAGCCTCCTTCTAAAAATAACCAGTGCCACTACTGGGGTCTTGACTGACAAAACCCATTCCCTAGTGACACACATATGGATACACACAGCCCAATACCCTGCTAGGGCCCTAAGGGAAGTGGAGGCAGCTCAAGCCTGGCAGTGTCGCTGAGGCACAGCAGAACCCACTGGGTGACCCTCGTGGCCCCACTGAGCTGCCCCACAGCACCTCTGCTCCCAGCCCTCTCCCACACACTCCCCGGGGGTGGGGACTTGGTACCGCTCAGCTCTGCAGCCTGTGCCGCAGATGTCACCAGGGATAAGTGCTGCTTGTTCCTACAAGAGCAGTTCTAGGAAACCAACAGGGAGGATGGTCCCTGTGCTACACTTCTTCACACAGTGACCCCAGTTCTTCCCCAAACTTCTGTCTCTCTGTCCAAAACACTCGGTAGTTCCAGCAAGCGCTGGTACCTCAGATTGTGACATTTGGGTACTGCCCATCTCTCCCTAACCCCACCCCAAACATCAGGCTGCTCAATAAACAAAACACAGTGACGATAACAGAGAAGAATACAAAGGCATGGCCACATATTTCAGCATCAGAAAGTCTTATTCACTTGCATAAATGTTTTTTTTTGTTTGGTTCGTTTTGGTTTTGGTTGTTTCTTGTTAAAGCTTTCTCTCTCTTCACTACGTGTTAGGCTCTAAAAATTAAGTCTGTGAATGAGGAAAAACCATTCTGGAAACAAAAAATTATTTTTATGCTTAATATGTGAACAACAGTACAAACTAAATCAGGCTGCTGGACTATTATCTATCAAAAGGTTCAACTCTATGCAGCTAGGGAAGATGAGTGGGAAACGAGGGACAAAGTTGGTTACCTCATCAGAAGATTCAGTCAGCTTGGAAAGGGATGAGAAAAGAACCAGGGATGAAAGATAGAAACAAAGGCAAGTCAGAGGTGACTTATAAGAGGTTAGGAGGAGATTGTAGGTTTAAGAGACATCATGCACTCTTACTTCCAAGAACATGCATTTGCCATCGTAATTATCCTGAGAAAATTTGATAATAACACAACACATTTTACACAACTCAGAGAGGAGTCCAGGTTCAAGAGGTAATGAACAAGGAAGTCATTCCACTTCTATTTACCAAGCAGCTCTACTGAAATAATTCACAGGAGATTAAACACGAGGGGTTTTTTGTAGCAAGTGAGCTCCTGTCCCACTACAGAGTCTTAGCGACCAGTGCCCAGCTGCCAGCGGGCAGTGTCTGTAACCTCGCTTCAGGTACAGATGTTTCAGAGAAACAAAGCCCTGGAAATCTACACACATCTTTATCAATCATTAACACTAAAACTCTTACTCAGCTTTAAAAGCATAATGCCTGGATATGAGAGAGGCAAGTGCATATGCCTGCACACACTGACAGGCCACACCCTTGGGCTTTCCAGGGCAGTCTGTCAGTGAGGCTGGTTGAGAGGTTGAGACCTGCAACCAGATTCTCCCTAGAGACTAGAAGGATAAAATAGATGTTCTGATTTTCATTTCTCAGAATAACCATAATCTGTTTTCAGAATGGTCCTTTTTATGCAGAGTTGCAAAATACATATTATAAAAGCATCCACGCTTTAGAAGAGTTTAATTCCCCACCACCGCATTTTTACAGCGATGATTTCCAAACAGGACTTCAGGCTCTAAGATGCCTGCAATACTGTGCTACCTTATTATCACTGTAGCTAAATTTCAGTTAGATAATTTGGTGCTACAAATCGGTGTAATTCTGACAGAAACTGAAGACTGACTGTAGTGCAGGAAGTCTGGAAATCAATACTTTTAAGGCTAATTATGACAAAGACTGCTTAAAAGAAAAAGGAAATATTTATATCCAATATAGGCTGGGGAAGGGCTTCCAGAAAACAGACACAACACTGGCAGTAAGTAAACTGAATGTAGAGAACTGAAACTATTCCTAAGCACACTAGTTTCCACAGATGAAATATCAAGTATTCCAAGTATAAGCCTCAGTCTAAAAAGTTACTCTTTCTAAAATATTTAATATTGTGATGTCTCTCTCTACATTCCCATGTGAAACAATCAATGCACTTGCTTGTTCTTGCTGTGATGTTGCATATATTGTGTAACTTGAATAAAGCAGAAACTGGTGCCATAGCAGCACTACTGGTATTACCATTTCAAGTAAATCAAACATTAGTGACACCTCTGTCTATCCAGATGGCTTTAATTGTTTCACCTCCCAGGTCATCTACTCTTCTTTCACCTTGCAAGGTTCCCTTATTGCCAAAATCATGTTGAACTTGACAAAAAAACAACCCTCAAGCACATTTAGGACAATACATGCATATATGCAGAGAAAATAAACTGGCATCATATGATAATTCGTTGCCTCATACTGCTTAAATTAGAAGTGTCTGCAAAGCAATCAAGAGCTCTCTCTTACCCTCTGAGCGTTCACAAACAGCTTGTGAATAATGCTACCAGCAGGTCCTCTTCCTGCACCAATAACTGACACTTCTGGCTGCTCCAGGAGACAGTTTACAAATCTGGTGGTACAAATTATTGAAAAGGAAAAAGGAATGTTTAATTCACAGCTGTATCCAGTTTGCTAATGTAAAACCAGGATTGCTTCTTGTGAGGTGATCTAGCATCATCTGCACAGAGCAAGAAGTGGCAGACACTCTCAGGAGTTCTCCGTTCTGAAAGTTTTAAGGAAAAATTCCTGACGTTTCTCAGCATCCCACTCAAACACTATCATCAGCTTTTCATCACGTTTTACTTAGAGCATTTAGGGTACCCACATATAACAGCTCTAAGCAGCCTAGGCACAGGGACACCTCATGTTTAGAGCTACTAAAAATGATTCCTTAGTATTTCTGTATTATCACCACTTCTATCTGTCCTAAATTTTGAAACTATAAAAACAGGCATCAGAGGAAAAATAAAGCAACATGGGGGCAGCAGGGGGAAGGGGGGGAAAAAAATAAAATAAAAAAATCAGTCACCTTTGTAGATCTTCTTTCTCCTCCTCATTTTCACATTTCTCTACCCCAAATTTTGCTTTCAGAGACCTGGCCCTGGCGATGATAGCTTCCACACTCATAATCTGAGCCATGATTTCCTGCAGGAGTTTAATAAAAATGAAAATTAAAAAAAAAAAATGTTCTTTTAGCACTCCCATGAACAATGTAAAAGTCTATTATATTTTTAAAGCCTTACTTCCAACTTCTTGTCCTCTGGATTGGGAAATCGTAGAACTTTGCTGGAATGGGATATTATCTGCTTAATAATCTTCTTAACTGAAGATATATCTTCTAGCGCTTCTATTAGGAGAAAAAGAAATGAAAAAACTGTAATTATTTCATCAGTGTTCACCCTAAAATATCTTAATAATTTATTAAACATCATTTACCTTCTTCCTTTACCTTGAGTACAGCTGCATGGATGATGCACGGCAAGAGATGCCTTGCAAGGTCAGCTGGTTTCTGAACTGCAAGGTAATGAAGCACCTAGAACATTAGAAAATTTAACATATTAGTGATGAAAACTACTTCTCAAAGATAAAGTTAACTACAAAAGATGAGCACATACACTGAATTCACAAGGGAGCACCATTGTAGGACTGGACTCAATAGGAAGTTTTACATGAATACTCAGTGATTGCTTACAGTCCCAACAGGTTAGAATGAAACTAAAAGTAATATGTTTTAGGAACACTTTAGTTTCCTAACACATGCATGCAGATAAAAATCTGGTTTATTTCCTAATAATTCAAAGAAGTGCCTAAGTAATACAGCATTTGAAGTTACATTCCACACACTAATTATTTTAGGTGCTTCGAACACACTTGTACAGCAGCAAGAATTTCTGATTAACCCTAAGCCACGCACAAAACACCTCAGTAACTCCAAGAATATAGTGCCATGATGTGTTAACATTCAAACCTTGCAGGAGGAAGAAGAAAGGGCTGCTATAAGCACTATAGTTCAGATTATCACTAACCACAAAGCTTTTTACCTTCTCTGCCTCTCTAGTGTCATCGAAGAGTCTCTTCTGCCTCCGGGCTGGGACTGGTTTTGCTGTCTCCCAGGCCTCTACCCACATGTTGCTTGGAATCTTCATCCGGGCACTCAGCTCACCCTTAATTACTACATTCCCCTTCTCATCAACCACTTCTTCTTCGATGTAATCCCGAGGGGAGTACCACCTCACAAAGTCCTCCAGACAACAGCCAGGATTAGCTGCCTGGAATGAAGACAAGATAAAACTTGTGCCTGAAAAATCCTATAAAAACATCACAACCTGGGAAGGAAGGCAGTACGGTTTAGTGGGTAGACCACAGGCTAGGAGTCAAAACTCAGGGAGTTCTGTTCACAGTCAAGCCATACACCAGAAAAGAGACCCAGGAGGGTGAGGGGATCAAGTAACTATAAACCATATAAAACAATGACAGGGGGAAAAATCCACACTATCAACGAAACCAAAGGAATCTCCCTCTTATCCCCCAAAACAGTACATTCATCACTTATTTCAGGCAACCTTAAAATCATACTGTTAAGTCAAGCTTCTGTCTGATATCTGATATATGCAGTAACAATGAATTTTTACTGAATTTTTTTATGTATAAGCTTATACCATTAAAGACTTAGTGGAAAAAGAGACCAAGCCTAAAAGAATCACTGGGATGCATAAACATGCTTTCAGCATTGACTTTCCATCTTTTAACACTCCAGTAACAAAATTTACCTTTTTTTTTTCTTCCTTTAAAAAGGAAAAAAATAAATCTCTCCCAAACAAAATAACCCTCATTTTTCATAGATGTGATGTCAACACAGATAAACACATCCATAGGACTAGAACATAAAAGACAGAGCACTGGAACAGGCTGCCCAGGGAGGTTGTGGAGTCTCCTTCTCTGGAGACATTCAAAACCCGCCTGGACACCTTCCTGTGTGATCTGCTGTGGGTGATCCTGCTCTGGCAGGTGGGTTGGACTAGATGATCTTTTGAGGTCCCTTCTGATCCCTGACATTCTGTGATTCTGTGATATATATATATATATAGCTAGTTAATGACAGAATCGCCAGACTGTTTAGTTTTGAGATCCTTTGATGACAGCAGTGTATGTGCTCTTAGCTCCCTCTGCAGAGCTCAGAAAAGAAATGGAACAAATTACCCAAAACATCAGCTAGTCCAGTCACAATTTGATGAACAGCTGTAGAGGACTTCTAAATAGTGTTAACCTACTATTCCTACTAAAGAACAAAACATCTTCAACTATGCATAAAAATTATGTCCCCATCCCCAGAGTCCAAATACAGGTGAATGTATTAATAGATATTTTTTTTTCTTTACACCACCTTTACATTTTATCTTCAACTTTAAACCATTTTGAAACTGTTGCATGAAGGAAAAAAAAATTGTCAGAAAAACCTTCAAAATTGTTCAACACAAGCAAGAAGGATAGTTTAATTAATAAGAAAGCAGTCTACCTTAAAAGACTCCATATCTGAGAGCAAGCAGGCACTCTGCATGCGTGCCCGAAGATGAGCACCTTCTGCTGATGTCCCTAGTTTTGCCAGTACCTCAGACTGTTCCTCCAGCAAATCTTCGGTCATAGGTGCTGGCTCCTGCAACAGGGAAAGACTGTCAGCACCTCATTAACTGACAACGTTTTGCCTGACTACACTCTGCTCATACTTTTTACCCATGCAAAGCAACATTAATTAAAAATAATTTCTCTCAAGTAAATGAAAAATACTGTATTTTTCGTGCACAGATGATTTCAAAGTACTTCCTCTTATACCACTGCTTCTTATTTCATCCCTAGTCACCCTGCAAGAAAGTCTGTGTCAGGTAAGTCTGAAGATATGCCTGGCTTTAGATACTGGTACCAAAAAAATGGCCTTTTAGATAGGAGTTGAGAAATTGTTCGGGGTTTTTTGTTTTATTTTGTTTTTTTAAGAAAAAAGAAAACAAAATAGCAGGAAAACTGATCTGGTACTTTAGTCATTCAGCTAGAAATCGTCATGGTGAAGAAGCATGAAGAACCACAACAGTTCCTACTTTACAGGAAAGAAAGCAAGGAGGGGATAAAGATGTTTCAAGAGCTGGAAATAAAAAGAAACCCAAATTTAAGGTAGGTCAGACAGCTTAATTCTTGTTTAAAAAAAAAAAAAAAAAATGTTTTGAGTGAAATTTGGAAAGGAGACCTATTCTCAAATGAAACAAAGACCGTGTGAGAATTCAGTTTAACAGCCCCACCATGTTTTAGAAACAGAAAACGAAGTCTTAGGCCAGAAACACTCAGCAATTTTAACAACAGATAAGGCTATAACCTGCAAACTATATACAATTTCCCAGTCCTAGGTATGAGTCATACCACACAAGAGTCATGTTGCACATCTGGCTCAGCTCTTGCTACCTAACCTGTGTTATTGGAATGTAGAGAGGCTCTCCTGGATGCAGCAGCATCAGCTTTCCGTGTGGATGCAGGCGACCTTCTGGTTTTAAGTTTACAGGCTCTTTGTTGCCTTCTTTTGCTCCTCCTTTCTTTCCATTTTCCTGACCGTTTCCTTTAAGATCTTCTGTGTCACTTAGACATTCAAAAAATTCCTCTTCACTGTCACTCCACGATTCCCAAGACTTGCCAACTTCTTTTTCCTTATCAGGGTTATCTCCAGAGTGGTGGTCTCCTTTTCCAGCATCACCAGAAGTACCCCCAGGTGAACGATCAGACACGTTCCCCCTTTTCCCCTCATCTCTTGCTTTCTTTCTTTCAATGCAACAGTTTAACATCTAACAAGTTAAAGGGAAGAAAACCCATTTAGCAATTACTGCTCTTATGGAAACAATGTCACAGAAAAACTTGAAAAGTCACCAAAAATCTCTTAAAATTCTAGAAGGCAACAATTCCATTAAACTTGTTGCTATAACAAAGATTTTTCCCAAGAAATGAAGTCCAGACCCAAAAATATAAACATAACTCAATCTACAACAACATACTTAGCTAATAATTGCTATAATTTTTACAGTTTCCTTAGGAGAAAAATCATTCTTAAATTTGGGATATTTACCTGAAGTTTCTGATGCAGTAAACAGCATCTCAGATCTGGAGGGCCATTAGCTAATCTAACAAAAGGTAGAAGTGTAACCATTATCAGTTATAAAGTTCAATCTTTCATATACATGTGATCTTAAATCATATGAAACCCAAAAAAGGGGCAAATATCCACATTGAACCCACCCCCACCATTTCAGCTATGCAGCTCTCCTACACTCTCCAAAGACAAGCTAGTGACTGAACACGCCCAGAAGTTAAACTACATTTATTTCCTAGAGGTCATTTCTGAAGCTCAGAGATCATTCACACTAGTACAAAACAGACACACCCTGGTCAGTTTTCCATTTGGAAGTTAAAAGGGTAACTGTTTTCAAACTAAAATTAAGCACCTTTGACTTGACTTTTAAAACTTTTACAACTGAAGTGATACAGCAGAGTGATCTCTATATATTTCAAATTCTATTTTATTTGTTAGTGTAAGCATTTGAAAGTGCAAACTAGTGAATAAATGGACAGTCCATTCCATTAAAAAAAAAAAATATACAGCAAATATATTATTTGCTGTATATTGACACCTCAACAGAACCCTTCATTTGCTCTGCAACAAGCTCTGCTGCAGCAGATGTAACCTGGAAGGGCTGGAATACTTGAGACAGCGTTAGCTGCCTGAAAAGGCTCTTACACCAGCAGGACCTTGGAACAGCTCCCTCAGAAAAGTGGGGGAAGTACACCACAAAGCAAAGGTGGTTCTCCCTGTATAAGCTCCAGTTGCATGAGTATTTGCATAAGTTCCCCCCCACTCACACAGTGGGGTGCTCTTTAACTTGAGCTTCCCCAGGCATCTTGAAGTTTTCAAAGGAAGGTACACATGCTTTTCCCTACTCCCTACCCTTTCTTGCTTTAAGGAAGTAGGATAATACAAAAAGAGGATAACACTTGCAATTTATAAAAGCAAACAGTATGTTTCCAAGTCATAGTGAACTCACTCTGTTCCTGGAACAAAGAACATTTTCTATGACAAAGCAACAAGAACAAAGAAAACCACAAAACCCTTACCCTGGAATAAGGTAGTTGTTCTCCCATCTGTAGCGCATTTCTAACACAAATTCTTGCCAAAGATGTGCCACTCCTTTTACTCCTCCATGGTAGAAGTTTATCATACAAAGACATAAAGCTAGTTTGTATGTCAGACTATCAGAAGGAGCAGATTTAAACTGACTGAAGAGATTCTACGTAAGAAATAAAAGAAAGCAGGAAATACAGGAACAATGGCATTTTTACCAAAACCATAGGATTTCTTTCCTGTTTGTAAATACAAGTGACTAACTAACATTTTAAGCCTGTAAGTATATGTAACTATAACGTACCAAAAATGACAGTCTTTGGGAGAGAAAAAAAAATTAGAAGAAAAAAAACCCAAAAAACACAACAAAACACAATTTCTACATAGAGTTTCCACAAAGGTAAGTTCCTCTTTTCAAAAATTATCTATTACAAGACATAAGGCAACCACAGCAAAGTCTGTATGAACAACCACTCAAACTTGCTTTCTCTCTCTCACGAGTGCCAGTCAGTAGAACTTACATAATCTTCGTTCTCTGGA
>NW_010294703.1:24368-36620 GCF_000700745.2 Antrostomus carolinensis
CCTGCTGAAGTGCTAGCTCTGCTTTCAAATCCATCTGCAAGTTTGTCAGCAGCATCAGGAAATAAGAACTTGAAGAAACAAAAAATCCAAACTTCCATCAGGATGTTTTTCCCGCTTTTCCCACTTTCTCCATGAAGCTACAGCTGGTTACACACCAGCAATCCGTATAATTAAAACTGTTAGCAGAGTTCAGAGTTCATTTTCAGTCCGCTTATATTGCACAGACCTTAACAACTTAGGCTGTTTCAAGAAGCTGATAAATGCAATTCAAATAATGGATCTATCATCAGACACTTTTATTTATCTTTCTACTATAATACTATTAGGGCCACCAGGATGATCCGAGGGCTGGAGCACCTCTGCTGTGAGGACAGGCTGAGAGAGTTGGGGCTGTTCAGCCTGGAGAAGAGAAGGCTCCGGGGAGATCTTATAGCGGCCTCCCAGTGCCTGAAGGGGCTACAAGAAAGCTGGGGAAGGACTTTTCATAAGGGCAGTTAATGACAAAACAAGAGGAAATGGGTTTAAAATGAAAGAGGGGAGGTTTAGATGAGATATCAGGAAGAAGTTCTTCACTATGAGGGTGGTCAGACACTGGAACAGGTTGCCCAGAGAAGCTGTGGATGCCCCCTCCCTGGAAGTGTTTAAGGCCAGGCTGGATGAGGCTTTGAGCAACCTGGTCTAGTGGAAGGTGTCCCTGCTGATGGCAGGGGGGTTGGGACTGGATGAGCTTTAAGATCCCTTCCAACCCAAACCATTCTATGATTCTATAAACCAAATGCATCAGTGGAAGCACAAAATACATGTTTTATATGACTGTAATGTTCATGGACAGCTCAACTTACCAGAAGAATAGTGTTCAGAACTTCATTGTTTAAAGGTGACTCATCTACACCTCTGTGCTTGCGAATTTTTTTCTTTGCACTGTGAACCATATTTGTGACTGATAATTTATGGATTGGGACTGGTGCTGGCTCTGTGAGCTTCGACAAAGCATGGGTAATATCAGCAACCTCTATAAAATGAAATAAAAATAATTAGAACAAAAAAAACCCCCACAAAAACCACAAGACCACCTCTCTTCAAAAGTTCGCCTGTCATATTCAGTCTATTTACCTTGTAATGATTTTTAACCTCCTGTTAACCAGAGTTACACCCCTGTGCTGTGAGGTTCCACACCTGATATTCACTGTTCTCAGCCACAAAGATAAGCAGCAGAATGAGGGCACAAAGGAGTCACAGACTGTCCTTGATTTAATTTACTGAATCAAGTCTAGACTGAGTTGGCTGTGGACGGTGCCTGCCACCTACTGTAGCACCACTGCATACTTGGAGACAATTCCTGGCAGAGTATCAGCAAAAGCCTACTGAAGAGCCAGTGTTTATACTTTGTTTATACAAGATACCAACAAATACACTGCAGGTAACAAAGACTGCTCAAATATATGTTAAAGCTTTAGATAAGCCTTAAATAAATCCCATATTAATCACTATATATATGACCTTACATGGTGTAAGCACAATTCTGTTTGAGAGTTCTCAGGTAAACTCAAATCAAAAGGTTTTTTCCAGAATTGCTGCTGGTAAACTTTAGAACTTATTTTACAACAAAATGAATTAACATTGTTAAAAAGAGGACAGACAAATTTAACTGAATAATTACCAACAGCCTGAAAAACCTCATCTTGGCAAACATTTCAAGAAAACTAGAGATAAGGAGGGCTAAAGAGACAAGCACTGAGACTAATACATACTCTACTTGGTCTAACACCTTTTTAGCTAACTAGTGAGCTCCTTCAAAACTAAGACCAAGTTTAACCAAAGGAAATACATTGATACAGGCCATACTTGGAGGGAAGAAAAGATGACAAGAGGCAGGCAAGAAGGGAATGTTCACCATACACAGCAAGAAAAGCAAAAGAAAGGGACAGAGACATCAAAGAGATGTCAGTATCTGTACTGCTGGGATAAAGTCTGACCTCTTGGTCAGAAAATTTTGGTTTGGTTTTTTTCCTTAATATTCCTTAAAATTGAGAGAGTGACAATAAAGCCTTTCAAACAGACTAAAGACTCTTTAAATTGGCTGTTAAAACATGCACTACATAGTATTTCAAAAAGCAGAAAAAAGTGGAAAAAATACAAAAATATGTAAAACAATATAGACAAATCTGTTTGAAGTGTGCTCAAAATCAACTCTTAAACATACTAGTCAAATTTTAAACTCTTGTTTTCCAGTGGAAAAAAACAAGTATAACAGAAGCAATTGTCCTCTCAGATTTTGGGAGCTAAGCTTGCCTAGAATTTGTGAGAAACTATACTGTGGAGCACTGACCAGAAAATTCCCTAGGAGTATTACAGAAAATGCCTGAGCGTCACAAGTATAAACACTCATCAATCTGAAGTCAGGAAAAGAGGAGAGAGAAGGTAAAATAACATGAAACAATTAAAAACAGTAAGGCAAATCAACAAGATTTTAGGCTTACCTTTTCCTTCCTCTTCAAAAGCAGACCTTCCAAGTATCTCATCAGTTGACTCTTTCCGACGGCAAAGCTTGAAGAATTCGGTAAGAAAGTCACCTATAAGAGAAACAAAGTTTCTGAGCAAGTACCCAATTAAAATCTCATTGAACAACAAGCTAACTCTCAAAATGATGCCCAAGGGACAGTAAATTTAATCTTTTAATCTGAAAGAACACCATAATTTGCTCTGAAGCACAAATATCTTTAAACCACATAATTAAAGCTTAGGAAAATGCACACCTAGACAGCTACCAGTCACCTCTCCAGAGCACAGTTCTGCATGCAGTTTGATCCACTTCTTCACTCAAAACAAGACGAAACTCCTGCAGCATGTTATTTTTTTTAGTTTTGAAGCCCTTTTCCCCACAGGCTAAAAGGTGAGGACAGACAATAGTACAGCTCTCCAGGCACATCAATCCTGCCTGACAGATTGATTCAGCTAAGGAAATGGATATATGCAGAAGGCATTTAGTAAAATTCAAAGATTCTAGGAAATCTAAATTTTCACAGAACACACAGAGTAAATACTTATTCTCTGGAACCTGGTAAAGTAAGAACAGCAATAAAGTTCATGGTACACAGACGCAGAATATCCTACAACAGAAACTAACATTTTTGTAAAGCTTGTGTTCTTGAAAAGGAAGCCCAAAATATTATCTGCTAAAAAAAAATAAGGGGAGTGAGGAAATAGAGGTGATCAGGTAATCAATAATTCAATTCTAACTTCAGAACTTAATAGCTTAAAAGTCCTAAGAGAAGACAGGGAATTCTAATGTCTTACCCAACAGACACTGAGGGTTATCTGCTTTTCTGACTCTCACAGACCACTGGGGTGCTTGAATAGGATCCAGGTCACTTTAAAAGAGAAAAAAATGTATCATGTTGTTACCATAAGTATGCAAGAGATGAGTATCAAATTCTCAATAGATGTAATGTCATAGCCAGTTAGGCCATGGAAGCCATAATGTACATTCCATTACATAGGAGAACACGTCAAAACACTCCACAATGCAAGCACAACCCCCTATTCTCATGTACATACATAACATGAATAACAAACACATGAAAACAATTCAGTTACAACTAAATTGCCTTACTTTAAAGCGTATCAATGTTGAAAACTAATTTCTGCATTAACTAAAACAATAAACTACTTTTTTTCTTAAGTATCAGTATAAACTGTTCTTCCTCTTTAGGAGGCTTAGCAGAAAACCTGGATGATGGCTTTTGGGAGAGGGATGTCAATCATTTAATTCTTTTTTCTTTCCACATTCCACTATCATCTTTTCCAAGAAATATGCAATACACAAAACTTTTTTAGTCTAGCATGAGCATATGCCAAAAAATGGAGATGTATGCTCTGTTGAGATTAAAAGACAGTAACAATTTCTCACACAAAAATGCATTTCGAAAGGTGTTTTCTCAAATGAGATGTTCTATCCACTGACCTTCGCATTCCTCAAAATACGTTCTCTTTCACACTCAGAGCCACGCACAATGTTTTAGATGTCACTAAAATGCAGTAGTCAACAAATAAAGTACACTTCTAGATATTTACAATTCAGAGAAAATACTTACGAATAAACATCATTGTCGACAATTATACCTTCTGTTAGGTGAGGCCACGTAGTGGCTAAATGAAGCTCACTGAAACAAAACAAGATTTAAATCTCTCAGTGCTAGTAGAATGTGTTCTTTCCATCATAGTTAAGCTCTTGAAAGGTGTTTGTGACAGTTCATATGTAAATCCCTCTATGCATTTTGCAGCTACATCCAGAAATATGCAGGTTTTCCAATGAGTTTTCTTGGTGTATACGTTCTGCTGGTTACTCTATAGCATGTCACCCAGCATTGCACCAAACTTTATTAGTACCTGGCACACAGGACTCTCTCACAACTCCTCTCTACAAAAGAGAAATTGTGCATTTTTCATTAATTGCCTACAGCATTATATACTGTCTGATAAATTAAAAATGTTCCTAGATATGCTGAGTGGTGATGGGGTGTTTAGAAGAGGACATGGAGGGTGTGTAATTACTCAGTTCACAGGCTCTCTCAATTTAAGTCTTCTACAAACATCAAAGTAAAAGATGAGAGCGAGTCCAACCCCTGAACGAAGGCACTCCATTCTTAAAGTTTATCTCCAGTTAAGGTAAATTTCAACAACATAGTTTCAGAGATAAATGGAGTACTCCAGAAGTTTATGGTGAAAGATTTATGAGACAGAACTCTGAATATCAGTGGACAATTTTGCAAATGGTCTTATTTGCCATTAGACCATTACTTTTCAGATGTTTCTTATGTACCTGATTAATTAAATCATCTATTAGGGACATATTAAGTGACAGTCAGGCAAAGCTAAGATTTGAAACAACATACCTCTAAGTCCTCCATAAAGGAGGATAAAATAAAGTGTTCTGAACTCTTATCTTACCTAATAGGATCCTCACAGGCACCAAATGGTAACTTCCCAAACTCAAGGCCTCCAACTTCTCCCCCAACTAGAGCATCTATATCTGAAGACAGATCAATACATTTTCCACACAGAATTTATGGAATACTTTAAGCGGCATATAATCTTAATGTCACAGTAAAAAGACTGTAGAATGACCAGAGAATAGCTGAACAGCTCAGGTGACAGAGCTATGAAAACACAATCCCAGCACATAGTCAAAATAATTGTTTCCAGCAGAAACTGGGAAATAATCGTGCAACTGGACGTTCAAAAAGACAGATAAAAATTCTTGTCATCCTTGTTCAGAGATATGTCATGTCTCCTGCAGTTAAAGACTTATCCCAATGATCTGGGAGATACCTTGCAATTCTAGGCACTAAAAAAGGCCTCCCAGCATCCTCAGCCACTTCCCATGTTACATCCTTCAAACATATAAACCAAAAACAGACAGCCTTTATTGGGCAATAATGTATTGTAATGCCATTATAATGACATTATTAAAACATCTGATTCTTAATTTTAAATGCATCTGGCAAACTGCTGACATACAAAACAACCAAGGTATTTGAACAGATAAAGTATTTGGATAACTTAATTATATAATTTCTCCAGCCTCCTTCAGAGAAGATGAAAGATGTATTTAAATCACTTGGTTTTGTTTCAGAAGAGTTAATTGAGTGAGGGCAATGAACATGAAATCACAGCTGCATGCAGCAACAGCAGTAAAAATGATGCTGTCCATCTGCAGTTTCTGCAATACACTATGCCACCAACTCCCTTAACCAGAATCCTCTACAAAAGTAAAATCTATTCAAACTGCTCAAATCAAGAGATGTGATCAGAGTGTTATAACGCACTGATCACAAAACAGGGATCCTGGCTTGGTGAATAACTATAGCAAGGCAGGGAGAGGCTATAGAAAACACTGATTTCTGTGTCTGCAGAAATAACAAAAAATAAATCTGTAGAACTAGCTTCCTGCATTCTTTAGGTGACCTTGGTTTACCTACAAAGAGAAACTATCACTTAAAAAAGCATTGATTTTCTCTGACCCTAAAGAACAGGATTCTCTTTAAATGTACTTCCAACACTTCTTACGTACAAAGCACACAGTATCAACTTCCTTACAGGCTTCTTCAAAACATACCTTTGATTAGTAAAAGAACTATTTTTGCTTTTAAGCAAAGGAAAGCTGAACAATTAGGTAACCAGACCAAGGTCACACAAGTTCTGTCCCTCTAAGTATGCCCTAAATACTTTAACCTTGTTACATAAAACTACTACCAAGCCAAGAATAGAACTTGGGTGTTTTAATTGTTCCACTACCTTCTGTCTAAAATACCACATCACCAAAAAAATGTACGTTAAGAAGGAACTCACATCTACCTTTTTCCTATTGATTTGTCTACCTTCAAGCCAGGAGAAGTTTAAAATTTATTTTTAAATTATTTATATATTTATTCATTTGTTTTCTGATGCTTCCTATATATAAATGGGCCTGTTAAAGACAAATCCTTGACACTCAAGGAAGAAAGTAATAGCACCAAGCAAGCATATGAGAGATGACCATGCAAGCAAACTCACTCCATTCTTCCTAAATAGCATCACTATAGCATAAACTTATCACATCTGGTGTATGTACTTTAGATTTAAGACTATACATTCCTTTACCCCTTTTTCCCCTCATACAAGGCTACTATAATAAAAGGCTTCATCAGAATTTTTCTTTCATGCAAAAAAATAATCAGCTGCTTGCCTTATTCAGCACTGTGTAAACAACAACAATCCAAAATTTACCTCAAGTGAGGTCCATATAATATTTTCTCCTTTTCCCATTGTTAATACACTTAAATAGTGGAGTACTAAAATCAATTACTTTATGGAAATAATTGACAAATAATCCTGTGAAGTACTAGCACCTACTGGAATCTGAATCTGAAAGTCTCTCTATGACATTCAGAGCAGAATTCTCTACAGATCCACAGTCAGTCATCCTTTTCTCTCCAAAATAGCTACTACCATTTTAGAAGTATCACTATAAACACTAATTAAAAAGCACATTTCTAGGCATTCCAAAACGGCTACTACCATTTTAGAAGTATCACTATATATCTAAACACTAATTAAAAAGCACATTTCTAGGCACTGTGTTAACCAAAACTCCTGTCACAACCATAAGCCACAGACACGATTTCAGAGGAGCTGTAAGCTTGCGAGCCTATCACAGGGAGTGGGATGGTTGTAACCGAAGCCTTTCCTAGCAGTGCAGAAAATGTTTCAATTCTTTTGGCAAAGATACACAGACTTTTTTTTAGCATTAACTGTTTATCTTAAAACAAGTTATTCTGAGGACACAGATCTACCTGGTGGCTGCTGTGGCCAAAAATACTGCTGCCAGTCCTGAAGCACGTACGTAAGCCGAATAGCCACGCTAACCGGAGGCAGTGGTGTTAAAGGACATCCCTTGAAAACATTAGGGAAAAAATTCAGTGTAAAGAGCACATCCTCTCAAACTCCAAGCCTTCAACATGAATTAGTTATGATAGCTTGTATTAGAGCTAATTTTATCAGAACTGCAACACTCCAAGTATTACTAATAAAGCCACTGCGCAACAAGATACTCACAAGTAAAATTAAGCCCATAAGCTTCTAAAATGCATGAGACATTCATCTGCTCCGTTTAACTGATAATTCATAAGTGACTCTGACCCAGAATGCATTAGGTTTTCATTAAGGATTTCTTCCCCTCAGTGTTTTGAGGAGATTGCTGACTACCAATATGAGCTGTGAAGTGTTGCAGTCAGCCGTACCACCCCATGAACAAGCCTGGATGACTCACATTTCATCATGTCTTCACTCTTAAGGTAGCTATGGGGAACTACAAAGTATCAGAATAAAAACCCACCTCAACCCTCCCTTCTCCTTTTAAATAGCAAAATACAGGGGTTTTGTAAAACAGACACATTCTTTCACATGCCAGTAGGAAAAAAAAAAAAAAAACCACAGAAGAAGGTAGTAACACTGAGGAACAAAACCCATACCAATTTTCACTCTTTATTGCTAGATATGGGCCAAAACTGGAAAAAGACTTTGTTGATATCAGCAGTGTAAACCTTACAAAAAAAAATTAACCGTAGAAGACAGAAGTGAATCTACAAGCAACCAGGTAATAAAATAATTATTCTTAATATCAGTTATATGCATTCAAATGCACTCACAATCTTGGATTTGAAGATATCCAGTAATCCTGACAAATGAGTATACTGATTTGGCACTTTGCGAAGATGAACCATCTCAAAGTCAGTTCGAACTCCTGGGCCCTGGCATTCTCCAACATACATTCGTCGCCATTTATGGTGTATTTGCACAAACAGTGGTACCTGACTATAAAACATGAATATTTTTGATTATTTAAAACATCATGCTGTCTTGTAGTCTTTAAAACCAGTTAAATATTTTAACATAAGTTCAACATAATTTCATATTCTTTAGAATACATTTTCTCCTAGTGGAAGACAATTAACAGGAATCAAAGCAAAATACTGTTAACTTCACTATTAAATGGAACACCTAACAAACTGTCATGTCATAATCATAGACCTATCAATGACTTCAGTTACCTAATTTGCAGTCTAAATATTTTTTGAGGAAGATTAGAAAGTTACTGTTACCACGCATAGGGAAGAAATCCTCTTCCAAAAGTTGTATTTTGTATACCAGTTATTCCAACAACTTCTAGCAGCATTTAAAAGTCTTTAAGGTTTTTAAATAATGATGAATATAAACAACACATTGAATCAATCATTTTAAAGTTTCCATGGGCATTTTTTTTAAATCCTTCTATAACGATACTATGGTGAAAATGCAATGTATTTTGCTAACAACTTAATACTTTTTTCCTCACAATAGCAGTATGCTAGATTTTTACCTGGACATATAAAAAAAATGATGCTTTTACCCACCAGCCAGTGTTCCCCAATGCAATGGAAATGGAACTCAGCAAAAGGTTACATTTGGATTCACTAAGAACTGCATCATTATTTGCAGCCGGAGCAATAACCACAAACTCACGTAAGCCATACCTTAAGAGACAGAGTGAGAGAGAGAGAGAGAGAAAAAAAAGAGCACATTTATCTGCAAGTCAGCTGAAACACAACATTTTTAGAACTACTGTAACCTGAATAACCTAATTGTCACCAACAGACCATGGAATCTGTCATTCTGATGCAAGTACCTCTTTCAGAAAGGTCAAGAACTGTGTGGGAATGCAGTGCTGCAGATTCTCAAATCACAAACTACCAGAGCTTAACAGCAGTCAAACACTGTACTCAAAATAATGTGAGGACTTACAGGTCTACCAGTCCTGACTTTTCCTTACACTAATAACACCAACCATTTATACATAAAAACAGATAATCCCTCTAGAACAATGCTGTAATGTGCTAAAGATTTGCATTACTAAGAATTTGGTTGTTGCTTCTTAAGGTGCGGCAGCTTTCCTTTTTAAGAATGCATCTAAATATTTCAAATATAAAAGCCTGGTTTGTCTATGAAATTCAGAAAAAACATTTTTCTGGGGTAAAAAAAAAAAAAGTAAAGATAAGCCCACTATGGTGGGCTTTTTTTACACTCCTTTACTGTATCCAGTATAAAGAATCGTTGTACTTAAGCTTTAACTCTTGATGAAAAAAAACCAAACATGCAAGCAATTGTGCCAGCACCAAAGATTTTTCAATTCCTAGGCTTATTTATATTAAAGATGAGAGGCAGCATACATACCATCTTACCAGACAGTGAGCTCTAGGAGGAAAGTCATTGTTCATGCACAGCAAGTCCTGCATAGGCAGAGGAAGGGCATCTGTGGGAAAAAAATTGATACATGAGAAGAGCATCAGCATCTCTTCAGCTGATTTACAAGTTACTTATATTAGCGATTTGTTGAATGCAAAGCATACTGAAAGCAGAAATGTCAGATCATATCCACCAGATCTCAGAAACTTTCACACAAAAGCAAATCAATGCACAGTGAATTCCACATTCTGATACTATCTTTTGCCATATCCTTACAGGTAAGGGTACGAGAACTATCAGCTACCTTCTACCAGTTCTTCTTTCCCGTCTTTGTCACTGGGTTCTTGTACAAGATAATGATGGGTAACAGAGAATTTGAAGTCTGCAAATGAAATTTCATCTGATTTCTCTTCCCATGTTCCTGTGGTATATACACCCTGTATATAAAAAAAAAAAGATACTATTTGATCACATAAATTTAGGTTAACATTCATAAGCCTTAAAACTATATTGCCTACACGATCTATAATATTTATTCATCTTTTTCTAGAGATAAATATTTATTCTTAAATAGCTAAGCACTATTTAGTTAAAAAAAACAAAAAACAATGCTTAAAATACTTCATTATAAAGGTAGTTGAATGCTAAAATCCACGTTGCCAATAATCATGCTCATTTCAAAGATCAGGTAACGCTCTGAGAAGTCTTCAGAATTACATGGCAATAAAGAGGCAGACACATCCTCTCATAAGAAACTCTGCATCTTAAGTATAAGCACCCTCAACTTTGCCCAAAGACAGAAGTTTCCCACCTGGGATTTTATCTATACCTATACCATTCTACACAAATACTACTTTAACATTTATTTTGAATATGTTTTCATTTATAAATTATTTTGTAGCTATAATTTGCAAAACTTCTGTGTGTAAGGACAATTAATTTTTAAACAAAAATACAGCACAGGAAAGTTTCTAGGAAAAAATCCACACCACTGTACATAACTGTATATTGCTACTAAAACAAAGCAACTTGGACAATCCTTCGATCTGTAAAGGGTGTCTTCTCACTAGAAATCAAGAAGAGAGGTCTGGTCTAGAAAAGAAGATGTGTAGGAATACATTGACAGAGAAGGTTGAACACTAGTTAATTAGATAACATGAGTTTTTGTTCTGAATACTCTGTACCTTGACTAAAATTAAAAATCATTTAATTCTTCTGGAAACAGAGCTGCCATTCAGTCCAGAACAGCTGATTTATTTGCACTAGTATGCAAAAGAGCTCAGCATTTTCCTCTGCGCTTTACAGGACAGAGAAAGCACTACAAAGGGGCTAATTAGACTTTGAAAAAAATCCCACCAATCTATGAAACACACTGAGTCACAAGTAGTACTACACAAGCCTCAACCGTAAGTATGTGAAGCAGGGCAAAGGCATAAGGCAGGGCAAAAAGAAACTCCTTAAGAATTTAGAACAGCTTTAACAGCGTTCCCAGATTCAAAACTGGGAATCGAAAAATCACTAGTCCCTGTATGAAAATCCAGCTTTGTCGGGGAAATAGCCCGTTTGGCAGACAGCCCACCAATAAATTTACAGCAACTGTTTGTCAAACTGCCACTTTTACAAGAAAATTCCCCAATATAAATCATCACCTGACACACCTAAGAAGACAGCAACACACATAAACATATACACGTGTATTACTAGTTAGTAATTCTAAAAGAAAATTCAGAAGCAGTAACTGACCTTTTCTAGAGGTTTGCCTGAAGAAATCCCAATAAGTTTCCAGTCATTCAACACTTCTTCTATTTTTGAAATAAATCTATTAGGGAGAGGAAAAGGCATTAATATTTGCTGAACATTAAGCTTGAACTATAATTCAATTCCCTAAAAGGAGGCAATATGCTGTCCTACTATGGAATTCCTTAAAAAAAAAAAAAAAACAAACCAAAAAACCCCAAAATAAACCCAAAGAATCACAATAAAAACACAACAATTGCTTCGTTGCACAAATATAAAGGTCCTCCCGTATTTACATTTCAGATGACAGTTACTTTTAGCAACTAAGAGCAGAGAAAAATAAGCATTTGACACAAAATCATAAACTAAATTCAGATTTAAAACTCAGTGCTTAGAACCTGTCTGCTTCTCTGTCATAGACATTATCAAAGAAGAGCATTTTAAAAAATAACACATTAAGAATGCAAAAGCATCCTTTACCTTTTCTTGTGCATTGTTCTACTAACCTGTAAAGGCTTCAGCTATGAGATGGCTATTTTAATAACTAGGCAGCTAATTAAAAACACGTAAGACTTCTAGATGTTTATTCTAATCCCTCGTAAACAGAGGTGGCACCAGACCTTTCACCAAGTTCTGCAGCAGCTTGGCTAGATCCTCCTAACCAACCCGCCGGCTGCGGCCTGAGCACAGGCACGCCGGTAACGCCGGGACGAGGCTCCGGGTGCCCCCGGGTCCCGGCTCCCCTCGGAACAG
>NW_010294704.1:0-4334 GCF_000700745.2 Antrostomus carolinensis
CAGTTTAAACCCATTTCCCCTTGTTTTGTCCAAAGCTTCCAAAACTGACAAAGAATGAAGGGGCTTTTTTTATAATCTTCCTACTGAAGATCAGGTCAAAGACAGTAGAGTCTCCAAGCCAGCATTGTTCTATTTAACATTAAGTACTTAAATGTTAGGTGCTAAGCTAGTCATCATAGCTTTCCCTTAGAGTTATTAGGGAGACATAAGCACCTCCAGAAGACAATTCATCTGTCTTATCTTGGGACAAAATCAGTTGTCCTCCGGAATTGAACAATTCTCTCCAATACTAAAAAGATAGCCTAGAGCTTTGGCTAGTCATCTCACTCTAGACAGACCTAATCCAAGCAAAGTCCAGTAAATGCCACTCCACATATTTCAACCAGAACTTAGTACTTAGCCTTAAACTATGCCTTATTCCACAAGCAGTTCTATCCAATCAAACTAAAAGCTTAAGGACAAGGTACTATTTCATTAATGCACAATGGTTCAAAGCTGCACCAGGGGAGATTTAGACTGGACATTAGGAAGCATTTATTTACCAAGAGGGTGGTCAAACACTGGAACAGGCTTCTGACAGAGGTGGTTGATGTCCCAAGCCTGTCAGTGTTTAAGAGGCATTTGGACAATGCCCTTAACAACATGCTTTAACTTGATCAGCTCTGAGTTGGTCAGACATTTGGACTACATGATCATTGTAGGTCACTTCCAACTAAAATCATCTAGTCTAGTCTATTTCACATGAAAAATATCAATGCATATTTCTTTACAGCTTCATAAAATATCAGCACAGGGACACTTCCCCCCTTCCAGGTGCAAATGCACGCTTCTTCAGTCACGTTGCAGCTCCAGGATCTCAAGATGAAACCCAAGGTGCACCACTTTACCTGTGTTCCCGTGTTCTAGTTTCTGTAGGAAAGACACATGGGTTTATGTGCTGCCCAGGAGCCACAACATACTCCAAGCTAGTCCCAGGATGGTTGCCTTGGAGAACTGGAACCCCAGGAGGCATTGCAGCATGCACTTTCATACAGGTTACCTGCAGCTTCTGGTGCTCTTATTTAAAGTCAGTCTCTATTATAAAGATATCAGGCAATGTACTCTTCTTAAAAATACAAGTAAATCGTGCCATCTGCATCTGCCCTTGAAAAATCCCTATACAGAGACCTCTGTTGTGGAATACACCCCATAACTGAGAAAAATATTAAATTCTTTCTCCTCAGTTCTTACCTGACTGCAAAATGTTGTTTTCCAGTCTTTGTAAAGGGCTCCTTTATTTAATACAAACTCATAGCATTTTTTTTAATGTCATTGTCAATTTTACACATAATACTGCTATATTTTGTAGTTTTCAACTGATGGGAAAATTCCTCTGCTTTAAAAAGATTTTTTCCTTATTTTGCAAAAAGGAAAGGAAACACACCTAAGAGAGTTTTTTGAATGAAAATAGTTGTATTAAAAAAAAATCTTTCAAAGGTAAAAAAATATTTGGATTTTCCCCTTTTTTAACACTTTTGTCATTATTTAAAGAGGGCAACGTGACAAAATTTTTGTGTTTATTTATCAAAACATTGAGGCTAGCCATATAGAAAATAAAATAAATTACTTCCTCTCACAACAGTTTCTCAGGCTGGAAGAGAATGCCACAATGTGCCTGGTAAATCTCAGCTATGCACATAATCATTTCATAATTCTCCTAATGTCCTGAACATCATCCTTTGTTGTGATATAATGCTCAGTAACAAAAACACACATTTCTTTATATGAAGTAAAAAAAAAAAAAAATACTGTTTTAGTTAAATTGCCATTCCTTTTCTCCCTTTCCCTCCTGCAGGCTGTATAGACCCAAAACAGTAAATTCTGAACCAGCACAATTTAATGCAGTATTCATCTTATTCATGCACCCTTTCCCCCTGTATTCATTCCATTTCCATGGTTAAGTCCTAATGTCATCCCTCTCCCACTAACATGCAGACAAATTAGGAAAAACAGTTTAATCCTTCCGTGATACCTGTTTTTTGCATTCTGAAGGTAAATAATTTCCATTTGACTTTTCTCAACATTTGAATTCTGAGTACAATAACATTCATGCTATTTCTAATTCATTATTCATGTATTACCCCATATCTGAACAAAATGCAAAACCTCAAGTAGACCACCTTTTAAAAAATTGATTTGTTTTCTCCCATTATTCACTTGGCCTTTATGCTTAGTGATTGATACCATAAGTCTTAAGAAACTGGTATCATAATTTTTTACAACAGTATGATTAAATATGCTATCAGAGGTGGACAAGCTAAATACCTCCTTCCTCCACTGGTTTTATCTCTAACATAATGCTTAACTATTAACAGCTCGAGACATGGAAACATAGATGCTGCTTTTGAAGTTGGTATCCTGTAGAAGAGGAGACAGTACTTCAGCAGTTAATTGGGTTACTTTTTTTTGCACATGAAGGAGGAAAACTTACAGAAAATGTTTGGAGGTGAATATAGACTTTCTTAGGCCTTTCAGGAAAGCCTTCACAAGGTTTGTCTGCAATATACTTAAATAATCCAAGCTGTTCAGTTCCCTTTGTTTCATTATGCTTTTACCTTATATACAATAATCACATATGGGCTATTTCATTCCACAATCACAAACTTATTATTCATGACTTCCTAATACTGACTGTCTGTACAGTTCTTTTTATTTTTTTTTTTTTCAAAAAAAAAGGAGGTTTGAAACCATAGAGCACTTCAGAATTTTTCCTTTTATTTATAGACTTTGGAGAGCAGAAAGAAGAGTTACAAAAATATTGTAGTCACTACATATTAGGGAAAAGAACTTGCTTTTTGATAATAAGTTACTCTCTTAACACAAAGAATCACTCATATTTCCAATAGCAATGTATATTTTATGGGCATCAGAATGATGTCTGTTAAAATCTCATCCCTCTGCATCCCCCTGAAAGACAGAAATCTTCACTCCCCTGTGACCTAGTTTCAAAGATCTGTATCAACTTTCAGCTTGAATTAAAGTTTGCTATTGTCTCAAAACAGCTTTGCAGCTGTGTGGGAAATAAAGGAAGAAGGGGACAAAATACAGTACCTGGACAAACTAGAAAGGACAAATACTGGGGGATTTAAAGGGTTTAATGTTTTCCTTTGAGTGGTGGTGGATCTGCAAGCAGATTTTGGTAGCCATTGTACTGAATCAGTGCATATGATGGCAAATAGAGAAAAGGACTGGCTTATGTTTCATATCATTTCTGAAGAGCTAAGAAATGAGTCCTGAGGATTACAACCAACCATAGAGGAAACGAAAAGTCCAGCTCCTGCAAAGCGCCAGACCTATGAACCTGCAACAGAGCCATATGCCCTAGAGGACAAGAGCCCTGGGCTTCTGTAGATTCCTAACAGTGGACAGAACTTTATAACCTTGACCAATGTAGAAAAACCTATCTTCTGACACAATGTTAGGAAGAAATCTCCTCAAGGTGATTCTAATTGGTAGCTCCCCTTCTGTGACTTATTTTTTCATACAGAAATGTAATCCAGATTCACATTTTAACTTACTGCTTGTTAAACACTCACAATAAATGTAACATGGCATCCATTCTCTAACATGAATAGTGCCATGTAGTAATAGCCAGGACAAATTTCAACACACACACACACATCATTATTTTTCTATTTATATTACTATTATTAAATTCTACCTAGTTCCTTTTGGTTATATTATACATGCACATATATTTTACATGCATATCATGAGATTTACACTGACATGTACAAAGTTAGGTGTGGGAAACAGTCAAGTAAGGTTAGCTTTAGAAGAAACACATTTGAAAGAGGATTCAGGAGTGGAATTGTATATCAAACATTTTTGAAGTATCCTTCCTTCAAAGAATGTCAAAATGTTTCAGACTTAGACATACAGAAACTGAGACATCTAGAGCTCTGTGGAACAGAAGGAATATAATTCAGTCAGTGCACACTACACTCACTACAACCAAGCTGTACCAGAAATTTAGTGCCTATGCAAGGAAGAGTTCAATCAGATTACATGGACACTCAAATACCTGCATAAACACCACACTAGCAAATTATGACCTGATGCTCCAAACAATTACTCAATACTTACAAGTAAAACCAGTCATAAGTATGTGTGACGGGGTGGAGGGGTGAAGGTGTTTATGCTTACACACATGCATGTGAGTCTTCAGAGTGCATTTTAATCTGGTTTATGTTGATAAAGAACTGTGGTTCCTCTATAGAGAAAAAATGTTGTAGTTTTAGGAATTTGGAGAGCTTAATGCTTATCTGAAGAATTTGTTATTCTGTTTCTCTTAG
>NW_010294704.1:4360-5291 GCF_000700745.2 Antrostomus carolinensis
GCATTGAATATGATGATTGTTAGATGTACTTCTATTAATGTAATTTTGAAACAATATAAAAAGTGTCAAATGGAGAAAAGGAACTCACTGAAACTGTCAAAATTTTTTTAGCAAATCCTAGCCATACAAGACAGAAAGAACCAGAAGGTCATACTGTAATGACATATTAAATGCTTATCATACTCAGCAGTTTCTATGAAGAAACATAGTAACTCCATGTTATCAATAAAAATGCACTTGTTTGTTTGCTATCCTGTGAATGAATAGCTTAGCAGGGTGTATAGACTTTGTGCAACTGTTTTCAGAGAGAAATACACATCAGATTACAATACATTTAATTATTACTGTTAGTTGAAAAAACGGTCATCTCTAGTATCTCCACTGCTTACCTGAGAAGGCTTACCATGTTCAAGTAATTGCAAAGTATGTTGAGAAAAGTGTGCAGGACAAAGAAGTCCAATCCCAGTATGATGCTCTTCCATGCTTCTTTAGCCTTCTCAACTTGTGTATTCTATATGCACCTAATTTCCTGTGCACTTTTTTTTTTTTTTACCTGTTGGTAACATGTCAGGTTGGTATCATACCTACCCTAGTTGTTTTCACTTTATTCCCAGAGGAACAGCTCCATCCCTTACGATCTGGAAGGACTTTACATTCCTCCCCTTCAAGACATGGTTGCATGTGGCACCACCATTTCTGCTCCACTATTGAAGCTACAAGAGAGGAAAACAAACACTTTTGCATGTTGTCGAAATGGACGCATCATTACGTCATCATGTTGCAACACTTATTTTATTTTTCCAGGAAAATTTTAGAAATATATTGACTGACAGCTAGTCTGTGATTTTCAGCCAGCTCAGAACCTTCACAAGAAAATAGGTTTCCATTTGTACAAGGTGCTATGTGCTTCAAAGTCAATAGCTTTACTGGG
>NW_010294704.1:5336-8213 GCF_000700745.2 Antrostomus carolinensis
TTTACTGCAGTTCAGGAACTAATTTCACAGCATTTCTTTCCAACCCTCATTTTTTCTTGCTCAGCCAGATTTCAAAGTTTTAAGTAGAATCTCTTCTTTTGAGTTAGTATATTTTGCCAGATCTACTATATAGTCTAGCATAGCCTGATTAAATTTATTCCCCAAAGGTAACATATTTACAGTTTCTCTGACAGCCAACAACATATCAACAGTAAAGGGATCATGTAAGGGGTGAATCCGTCCTGCTCCTCTTTCAGAGGCAGGTATGTGAAAAATCAGCTAGTATTTTCTCAAATAAAACATATGATTCTATGCCAGATTTGTTAAGTAAAACATAATTGCAATGTGAATAGGAAAAATAATGTTGGTCTAAAAAGACTAAAAAACAGTCAGAATGATGTTCTGTTTGTTTGCTTGTTTGCTCCTGTATGATAAAAATAAATATATAATGTAAGACTGCAGCACATGAAAATTATATGCTCATGCAGATTTTGCATAAACACTTTTAATTAAGTGAATTTCATACAGTTCTGAAGGCACTCTGCTAGTTAGATCAAATTTAGCTTCACAAGAGGTCTCTTTCACTGGCATCTAATAATTTTGCTTAGCATTCCACAGAGTAATAGCAAATGATTAATTTTTGCCTTCTTCTTCCCATTCACCTTGGGCATGTCCTACTTTTATTTTAAATAGTTAACTGTAATGGAGTGGTTCTCATTGATGACATTAAGCTAGCAAAACTCCCTAGGAACATGCAACAAAAGGAAGCAATAGAGTAGTCGCACCATCAACACAAGAAGGAGCTGCCCGGGTGGTACCTGCTACCTGCCCAGGGAAGCAGGAACACTTCACCGTCTGTGATCTTTCTTCTATCTTGTTCTTATTGCAACATCTGTGGAGTGCCACCACTTCACAGGTCCCAGTTTTAACATGGTGAGCTGTGAAAATAAGATGAGCAATTTGATAATATTGCAAGGTAGCATCATACTGTTTGCGTGGTTTTTTTAATTAGAAGTGCATTAAACTTGGCTCTGCAAGGAAATCTGCCATGCATGAAACTAGAATTACAGTGGCACTAACATTAGAATGTAAAACTGATTTCTTTTCCAAATGTAGTGCAACTACCTCAGGTAGAAAATGCTGTTTAAAGAAGAGAAAAGTTGCGTATGGGACTGTTTCAGTGAAACAGGAAGCAGAAACATTATAAAACTAACCTAGAAACTATATTAATTTTTGTACTCCCATAAACAGCTCTGTGTATCTCTACCAAGCTTCTTTTTTTTTTTTTCTTTTCCCTAAGGGAGAAACCTTGAAATGGAACTGTATCAATGTTAAAATATCCACACATGCATATATTTTCGGAATCTATGTCTCCAGATTTTATGTCCAGGGCAGATGCAGTTTTTTATATGATACCCTAGAACCACCTTCCTACAGATGGACAGAGAAAAGCTAGCAGCATACAGGGAGAGTCCTCAAACAAAAAACAGAAATAAAATCTACTAAGGAATCACATTTTAAATCTTTCTGCCTGGCACTGCAAAGAAAATCTGGAATATGGGGAATCAAAGATTTTCAAAGACACAGAGCAATAGGACAATCTTCTTTATACAGTACCCATCACCCCCACCCATGCGGCTCTAACTGATCACCAGAATCATGCTACTGGAGTCCTGTGAGAGTACAAATTTGGCAAGAGGGGAGCTACCAAGCTACCCATTCTGGTTCAGCAGCCAGTTACCAAAGGATATGGAGTTCAGAAAAAAATCATTTTAACAGAACTTGCAGTGGTTACTGATACAAGACCAGATATTTCTGGTGATAGTTCATTTCCATTAGAAGGCAGAGAGAAATAAATCTGAATTTTTAGCTCATATTAACCTACAACCTTACACAGGGAGGAATGGGAATTACACAGAGCAATATGTGTTTTAATAGTATCCCTAAGTCTTCTATTTCTTCTGCTGTTTAACTTTTTGTATGCTTTATGCAAAGCCTAGGAATGCTTCAGCTACCTTTTATATCCCTATTGGCAAACAATAAATGAGAGCTTCCATAAAGAGAAGGCCCTACTAACAGGCTTTCAGGAGCCCAGCATTGACCCCTGGATCCACTCAGTAGGTATTGCACATTAACAGCTCCCAAAAGGCCTGAGGAAGGAAAACAAACTTGATGTAGGTTATGGACCCCAAGAATGTGTCTAGAGGTAAAAGCCACAGGCAGCAATTAGACTCTGAGTCTTCATCAACAAAACATAAATCACTAAACATTTCATTCAGGCAATTACGCATTTTTCAGTAGAACAACGTCTGTAGAACAAAGTCTGTACAACAGTCTGTGATCTTTGTCATCACCCACTGCATCAAACTATGTCAGGTTAGATTATGCTCTATCACATCATGCTGTACTACCACTGAAATGATGTAACACAATGCAAGCAATTAACCCATGATCCATCATATTGTCATACACTGAAATCACAAAATTACAGAATCACAGAATTGCCTTGATTGGAAAAGACCTTTAAGATCATCAGGTCCAATCATTAACCTAACACTGACAAGTCCCCGACTAAACCATGTCCCTGAGCACTATGTCTACATCAGAAATCTAGGAGAGAAAAATATTTTTTGTACAAAAATTATTTTCTTTGTTTTTTAACTATTTATTGTTTTAATTCCATGAGGAAAGGTGGTTGGAGGCCATCTTGGGCAGAGAGATCATGAAATGATAGAGTTTTCTGTTCTTGGAGAAGTCAGGAAAGGGGTCAGCAAGACTGCCACCTTGGACTTTCGGAGGGCAGACTTTGCCTGTTCAGGAGTCTGGTTGGAAAAGTCCCTTGGGAGGCAGTCCTGAAGGGCAAAGGAATCCAGGAAT